>NC_079452.1:38419861-38664861 GCF_903798145.1 Danio aesculapii | reverse complement strand
CTGCAACCACTGAAGCTTAATTAACTCAAAATTCCTTTGCAGTCGGTTGCTTTAAATTTTTAAGTTACCTCACCTTTTTATTTTTACAGTGGTAAACGCTCAAATAAACAAATAAAAATTCAAAGTCTCCTTAACTGATTTTTTAACTTTCATTGAACAAACAGCTCCAAACATGCAGTTAAATAGTTTCTATGAGTAAATTAAACTCTGAGCTCGAAAATATGTCCACCTTATTACAATTTTAAATTGAGTCAAAAATTTTTAAGTTGGATATTTTACAGTGTAGAGACCACAATTTTTAATCTTTTTTACCCTTAGATCAAAGTATAATTTTGCTTTGGACCAGCCTAATAAAATTACTGTAATTTGTTACAGCTAAATTATATAAGTGTCCCTCTAATAACAGTTTTTACTTGGCTAAAACTGAAAAATGTAATTTAATATTAATCAAAATTCTGCCCAAGGCAAAAAAATACATTGACTCAAAGTTAAAATATTGTTTTTATAGACAATGAATTCACTGAATGACTTAGGTTCCAGTTAAAATCAAAATCAAAGTAAAATTGTTCTTTGGACTAAACAATAATAAATTCATATAATGCTGTTCTATTGCTAGATATTTTTCAATAATGATTATTTTCAGTAATAAAAATAGTTTGAATTATTTTCAATAATGAGGTAAACTGCTGGTACTTTCAGTATGGCTATAAATGTCATGCAAGATGGTGATCAAACTCACAATACAAATATAAAAATCTGAAAGCACATAAACAGTGCATTTTTAATGTTCACATGACATGAAATCTCCTGGTTTCAAGTAAAAATATTTTAACCTTGCCATAAAGTAAAAAACAGGTTAAAATCAGAAAAGTTTTTCACTAAATCCAACATAAAAATGTACTTTGAATGAAAGACTCAATAGTTTCACGTTTTTCAGTGTAGTGCACACTACACACTACTTCCTTTTTTATGTATTATATGAACATAAACAATATTGTTATTATAATTATTATATATTATTAACAAAAGTGATTTACATTACTAGTATACAGACATGAATTCTTCACGCAACATCTTCATCTTCGGATTCTCCATGTTCACCGGGCTTACCATTCCCAACTGGATAATAAAAAACCCCACATCAATAGCAACAGGTATATAAACTATGATCAATCATTGAAAATCGCATGCTACAAACAGGCACATCCACTGTAAACAGCCTTTTTGTATTCCAAGTACAAACTGAATGTGCTTTTGTGTATTAGGAGTTGTTGAACTGGACCACGTCCTTCAAGTGCTATTGACAACCAGTATGTTTGTTGGAGGATTCTTTGGATTTCTCCTTGATAACACAATACCCGGTGAGAGCTGCAAACAATCTGCTTTGGAAATCATACCTACAGTTTAAGTCAGAATTATTAGCCCCCCTGTATATAGTTTTCCCAATTTCTGTTTAACGGACAGAAGATTTTTTTCAACACATTTCTAAACAATAATAGTCTTAATAACTCATTTCTAATAACTGATTTCTTTTATCTTTGCCATGATGACAGTACATAATATTTTACTAGATATTTTTTAAGATACTAGTATTCAGCTGTAAGTGCAATTTAAAGGCTTAACTAGGTTAATTAGGCAAGTTAGGGTAATTAGGCAAGTCATTGTATAACAGTGGTTTGTTCTGTAGACCAGGGTTTTTTCAAACTGTGGGACGCCAGCACCTATTAAGCTCCACAGCTAACTATCAGGCACCTGTAGAGTTAATGCGTTCCAGCAAAATATATACAAATAAAATGGACCGGGTGATTTTTAAAACTAATGACGGTGGATGAAAGAAAGTCAAACCGCTGAGCCGTCTGACAAAAAAGTGTCTTTCTGAATCAAATCAGCATGATGCCCTTCTGGACCTTTCACCTACTTTGAAGACTACTGACTACATTTTAGGCATGTGCCGGTATCACATTTTCATGCTGCGATTAATTGATTGAGCTTTTATCACGGTATACGGTATTATCACGATATTGTAATTTTACTAGAGAAACTTCAGTTTCGTCAACTTAGTAACTTTAATAACTTTTTAATTAACTAAAAGTACTTCAAACATTTAAATACAAATAAATATAAATAAAACAATACACAATATAAAAGTAAACTTGAGCAATTATATCAAAGTGAATGTGCAAATGGAAACCGTCTTCAATCAGCAATCGTGGAATGAACTGCCAACTATTCCAGCATGTTTTATGCAGCAGATGCCTTTCCAGCCACAACCCAATATTGGAAATCACCCATACACACTCATTCACACACACTCATACACTACAGTCAATTTAGCTTATTCAATACACTATTCACTCAGCCTATATTCAATAATAAACATAACAAAAACTGCCTGATAATGCATGGGTAAATCTTCAAAGGGAACAGTGTTACATTTTAACCTTTCACCTCATCCTGCTTGCTGTTTCACTATCTAAACAATGAAAACATAATATAAGTCAAATTGGTTTCATTTTGATATTTGATTTACACTGTCTCTTTTGCAGAATATCAGTTTTAATAACTAATAATGGCCATTATAACAGTATAACGTACATTAAATTTAAACGATAAAGGTAAGCAATCAGTCAATGTGCAGAATCAGTGTATGTGGTTACATAAATTAATATATTAGCTTATCTTTGCACTCAGCCAAAACAGTTAACTGAGAACAAGTGATTCAAAAGACATAAGAATTGTTAGATAGAGACAACAAGATGAATTCAATATGACGTTTAACAACTATAGTGAGATGAGATCATCCAGCAGATGAACTGTCTGACATGGACTAAACTCTCACCTGGGGTTTATGCTTACCCGCTGAACTAGTGGCTGCAGCTCTGGGCAGAGAGTGTGTGGTCACGTGATTTGCGTTTTTAGCCGTGTACTAGAATGAACAGAGAACTTTTCAGAATCGCTAAAAGAAACGCCGGCGTATTTCCCGCGATTTCTCTGCGCTCCCTTGCGTTTCTTCTCTCTGACTCTCGACTATTTTGACAAATACACACAGACGACGCACGCTCACACGGAGTCCAAAATAGGAGTTTGTGATTGGGCCAGCCAAATGTCAATACCGAAAAGAGCCAATGGGCTGCACAGTGTCACATGGGCCGGCCCGGTCTGTCTGTCCGGGAAAAAAAGCATCTACTTTCAGAGAGTCACCGATCACAGCAGCGTCAATCAATAAGGCAGAAAAAAACGATAGGCTGCTAAGCCTTTTATGGGCCGATCAGATCATAAGACGATGATCAGCCCGGCCCAAAAAGTACGTCGGCCCACCGGAAAAGTGCCCAGTCTGCCAGATGGCAAGTCCGCCCCTGCGTGTGAGGATTATAGCGCGGTGGCAGCGGCGCCGCGCACACAGGGCTTCTACATGTGGGGATTGTTTACATCAGAGTGCGCATCAGTTCTGCGCAGCATATACGCAGTGTTTCTTCAAGCGGTTGATGGAAAATAAGCTAAGGCGCGTTCTAAGAATATAAATTCGGATCTATTATTTTTCACGGTATTTTGAAGTGCCCGCGATAACAATATCGTGCATATTCATTACCGTGATTTATCGCATTACCGAATACCGGCACAAGCCTACTACATTTACATGGACATCTGTAATTTAGGTATTTGCCTTAATCTGAATAAGACAATAATATAATTACGTGAAGTGCTTTTTGAATGTTGCGTCACCAGGCTATTCACGTTTCTTGCAGTGTCTCATGTAATTTTGGGTGTTTCATCTTTAATTTCTCGACTTTAACTGCAGTTCAGCAGTTTAACTTTCACTCATGAACATTTCATTTATGCCCCCATGACAAACTGGGGTATTTGACGCGAATATGAAGGACTGGTGGAAGAGTGTTGCTTTTATTAATACTGCAGGTCAAATGGAAAGAAAAAAAAACTTTCGCATTTCGTGATGTGTGTGTGCACCCCTTTACTGACAGTCGCGTGTGTGGAACTTGTCAGAAAATAAGCCGAAAAGTCCTACATGAAGGTAATAGTTAGATTGCGGTGTTTACTTCAATAATGTTACTAATATACGCATACTCCACATGTCTTAATTCCATTTCTGTTTAGTTCAGTTATGACTTTAGTCGGATTAAGGTAATCAAAAATCGCGTGTGTCCTAAAAGTTTGAAAACCCTTGTTGTAGACAATGCAAAAAAATATTGCTTAAGGAGGCTAATAATATTGCCATTTAAATGGTTTTTAAAAAATTAAAAACTGCTTTTATAGTAGCTGAAATAAAACAAATAAGACTGACTCCACAAGAAAAAATATTATAGGAAATACTGTGAAAAATTCCTTGCTCTGTTAAACACCATTTGCGAAATATTTGAAGAAGAAGAAAAAATAAAATCACAGGAGGGCAAATAATTCTTCAACTGTATTACTTACAGGTATAATACACATTCATAAAGATATTTCAATCTAAAAATGTTCGGTTTAGATAATTATTATTCATTTTACCCAAAGGCTATAGTTCTCTCCTTTGCTAATGTGTGCACATAAGAGCTTATAAATGAATAAAATCTTCTTAATCAACCTGTTTAACATTCCTGCAGGAACAAAACGTGAACGAGGCATCATTGCTTGGAACAAGGCCCACCAAGATGATTCAGATAACACCTTAGAAAGTGATGAAGTCTATGGTTTGCCATTTAGAATTAATAGCTGCCTCTCCTCCTTACCGTGGACAAAATATGTGCCCTTCTGCCCTACACACAAAGTCAGTACACAAGATGACACGCCATCAAGTCTGGAATCACTAGAAACCAAAACAGAGCCTAACAAAGACGATACACACATCATAGCAGGGGTGGCATTATGAATGGGACTTCCATCTTAAATCAGTGATGATTTGTGTGACTCTTGAATGTACAGCATAGTCCACCCGAGAATGAAAAATGTTAGTTTTTTTAGGGGTGAACTATTGTTTTAAGTCGCATTCAGAAGTACAGACTGAACTAAGAAGGCAGCTACCCCAATGCACATGATTTAAAATCTAAACTGAAGCTGTACTGTTCGATTATATCTCTCTATTTTCATCTGGATTAATTATCTGCAAACACTGGTAATGTGAACTATTATAATGTTTTTTGCTTAATGGTGCTCCAGGGGTGACTCAAATTAAAAGCAACTGCAAACATTACACGCTCATTATAATGTTAAATGAATATATATATAGCTGACAAACTGCATTTTGTATTTTTTACTTGTATTTTGTGTTTTCAAATAAATTTGTTCACTACCTTGTACTTTGGTTGCCGTTTTCCATCAGTTTGTGTCCACTTTTATTTGACATCTTCTAAAACTTAGAAAATCTATACCTGTAACCCATCACCTCAACATGTCAAACACCACCATCAACAATATTTTACTACGCCATCTATCTGTCTATCTATCTATCTATACTCCCCGGCCACATTATTAGGTACGGCTGTCCAACTGCTTGTTAACGCAAATTTCTAATCAGCCAATCACATGGCATCACTCAATGTGTTTAGGCATGTAGACATGGTCAAGACGATCTACTGCAGAATGGGGAAGAAAGCTGAATTAAGTGACTTTGAACGTGGTATGGTTGCTTGTGCCTGACGGGCTGGTCTGAGTATTTCAGAAACTGCTGATCTACTGGGATTTTCACGCACAACCATCTCTAGGATTTACAGAGAATGGTCAGAAAAAGTTAAAATATCCAGTGAGTGGCAGTTCTGTAAGAGCAAACACCTTGTTGATGCCAGAGGTCAGGGGAGAATGGCCAGACTGGTTCGAGTTGATAGAAAGGCAAGAGTAACTTAAATAACCACTCATTACAACCGAGGTATGCAGAAGAGTATCTCTGAATGCACAACACATCCAACCTTGAGGCGGATGAGCTACAGCAGCAGAAGACCACACTGAGTGCCACTTCTGTCAGCTAAGAACAGGAAACTTAGGCTACAATTTGCACAGGCTCACTAAAACTGGACAATAAAAGATTGGAAAAACGCCGCCTGGTCTGATGAGTCTCGATTTCTGCTGCGACATTCGGATGGAACGGTCAGAATTTGGCGTCAACAACAAGAAAGCATGGATCCATCATGCCTTGTATCAATGGTTTAGGCTGGTGTTGGTGATGTAATGGTGTGGGGGATATTTTCTAGGCACAATTTGGGTCCATTAGTACCAATTGAACATTGTGTCAATGCCACAGCCTACCTGAGTATTGTTGCTGACCATGTCCATCCTTTAATGACCACAGTGTAACAATCTTCTGATGGCTAATTCTGATGGATAACACGCCATAAAGCGCGAATCATCTTACATTGGTTTTTTTGAACATGGCAATGAGTTCACGGTTCTCAAATGGCCTCCACAGTCACCAGTTCTCAATCCAATAGAGCACTTTTGGAATGCGGTGGAACGGGAGATTTGTATCATGGATGTGCAGCCAACAAATCTGCGTGATGCTATCATGTAAAATCTCTAAGGAATATTTCCAGTACCTTCTTGAATCTATGCCACAAAGGATTTAGGCAGTTCTGAAGGCAAAAGGGAGTCCAACCCGATACTAGTAAGGTGTACCTAATAAAGTGGCCGGTGAGTGTATGACATAGATAAGTATGGGGAGTTCCTCAAATTGAAAGCAACTGCAAACATTACATGTTCATAATAATTTTAAATGAATACACAGAATATGGGCCCATTAACAGTTCATGCATGTAGTGCCATTCCTGCATTAAACATTGGTGCATACAGATCCTGGAAGAGTAGCTCTCCCATGTAATGCATGCATCAAGTAAGTAAGTTCAAAGTGTAACACAGTGGGACCAATTCATGCCATCTGCACATGGGCTTATTATATTACAGTATATATTATGACAATCTGCATGCTGCATTTTTTATCTGTATGTTTTAAAATAAAATTGTTCTCCACCTTTTAGCTTGGTTGTCATTTTTCATTAGTTTTTATACAGTTTTATTTTGCATATTCTAAAATTATAAAAAATTATACCTGTAACTCATCACCATCAACAATATTTTACTACGTCATTGGTTTTGCTAGCTTGCAGTCATAGTACTGTATTTAAGCCAAATTCATTCTCAAGTTGGCAGCTTTATTTTTCATGAGTTTTTGCTTTATGGCCATGAAAAGACTGATGAAAGATTGGAGCCAGGCATCTCTTGGCAGGTTGTTTGGGCTTTGGCATCTGCTGAGCATTGTACACCACTGTCAACACCATTTGATTTCTCCTGAGGTTACCGTACCTGCAACTCTGGAAAGGAGCAGAAGTCAACCACGCACCTCTGGCAGCTTCTTAGGCATGGGCACATGTCTCAGAGGACTTCCAACCTTTATTTTTGAAGCAGAGATGCCAATTCTTCATTTCTGACTCCAGCTGGGTCAGAGGGAACTCTGAGACAGAAGCACAAAAACATATTCAGTGTATATGAATGCTTATGCAAATTCACCATGATTCTTATACACAAACCATAATTTATTAGACATAATCTGCAGTAAATCGGTAATACAAAAGATTAATTTTAATGTGCCAAATAACATGGTTAATAAACTTTTTACTACGATTAAAGCATAGTTAATTATTATAATGGAGTGCTGTGTTTTTCTGAAAATGTACCGCTTAATACATATGACCCACCCACCTCCTTTCCTAAACCCAACCAATAGTGTTTTCAAAAGCACCAATTGACCCGCCCACCCACTTCTCTAAACCCAACGACAGTTTTGAAAAGCAATCCAGAAAAAGAAAAGCCCTCACCTGATTTTTACCACATTTTCAGATTTGACCACATTCTTACCCTGTTATTTACTTGTTTATTTTATTTTTTGGCCTCTGTTTTTGTCTTACCTGCTTTCTGGAACTGTTCTGCGCCGGACTCGAACCATGTCGTCATGGTCAGTTCCTCTATGCGTCTAAAGTCCGCTGACATACATGGCGAGCCACTGGACAAACTGGTAAGAGTGGGAAAGCCGTCCATACGGAGGTAAGCTGCGTACAAACGGGTCAGCTGGTAAGCGAGAAAAGAAACAGCATCATACCACCTCGCATCATTCACTTTAAAGATAAAATGCAACCATACATACTTCTGGCTACATAATTTGCAATCTCCAGAAATGTATACAGGCCTACGTTTTCGGAATGAGCCTACCTGTATGTTGCAAGTATAGTACACTTTAGGTACCTCAAAATACCTTTTTACATTTGGGAAAGTACGAAAATATTCCCATTGTAACACTGAAACCCACTGAAAGTCTAAACTGCAATGTTTTATTCCATGCCATTTTTGCCTAAACTGCAATGATTTATCTCATGCCATTTAAGCATAAAGTCATACATACTTTGTTAATAGGCTTCCATTTGTTATTTACCTTTTTTCATTACTTTTTGTTTTTAAAAAAATGTCAAATTTGTAGATTTTGACTAAGCAAAATACCTTTCCGTTTTCTGCTTTTGAGAACAAAAGGGCAAAATTAATTGAAATTCAGTAATTACATGAGTGTTTTGATATTGTTAATGTTGTTTTTGAATATTTACTTAGCATTTGTATTATGCAAACAAGCTTTAATTGGAAGCTTTAAATCCTTAAAGTAGGGGCATGTTCTCCCTGTGTTGGTGTCGGTTTCCCCGGGGTGCTCCGGTTTCCGCATAAGTCCAAAGACATGCTGTAGGCCTTTAGGTGAATTGGGTTAGCTAAATTGGCCGTAGTGCATGTGTGAATGAGTGTATGGGTGTTTCCCAGTGATGGGTTGAAGCTGGAAGGGCATCTGCTGTGTAAAACATATGCTGGATAAGTTAACGGTTTATTCCGCTGTGGTGACCCCTGACTAATAAAGGGACTAATCTGAAAAGAAAATGAACGAATGAAATCCGTAAAGTAAAGATGTAAGATTTTTATGGCGGTTTAAACTTAACATGGACATCTTAACCATGTGTACAAACTAAAGTTCACCAACAAGGCAGAAAATTAACTAAAATCCAGCAATGAGATACTTTTTATCTACCAGAGTTTAACTGATGGTAGTCTAAATCAGCCATGAAACGATTCTTTTGGGCGCCTATACATGAACCGAAATATTCCATTTATTTGACTCCCTCAGACGTCTGTGATCCAAAAACACTTCTGATATGACAAATAAACAAGGTTAGAAGATACATAAATAAAGATTTAGAATTCACACTGTAAATCTAACATGTGACGTCAACGCAGCTTTTTATTAGGCAAGCAATTTATGAAATCTGTTAACTGCCCTGAGGAGATCGTTTAAACCATAGAATGTAGGTTTAAACACACCTGATGGACACATGTTGACATATTATCTGTATAAATGATCATCGGAGACCTTAAAATCCAGATATCAAGGTTAATAATATTTATAAATCCAGGTTATATGAAGGAAATACCTGGTTTGTTGTAGTGAAGTGGAAGTGACGAGATTCAATAAAAGTCCCCCCAAAAAAGATCCAAATACAAAAAGAAAATTCAGCGTTTGACAGCCAGCAAGATTAATAAAAATACAGATGTTATATAATGTTTAAAATGTAACAACAAATACAGAAAATGCAATAAATGTCAAAGTTTACCTCTTCCAGTTAGCTATTTATTCCACAAGATGGCGCTAAATACCAACAGTCGACATTCTTCCAGTCAGTCTACAAAGTGAATGATGTACAAAATAATTCACAGATTTTTATATTGATTATGAACATTCTTTAATGCTCTGTGATTAATCCTGAACCCTTTTATGCACAAATGTATGTAGTTTAAAGACAGATGTTAAAATCCTTCCTTTGAATCACAGATGTAATTCTAAAACAGATGCATTACTGTAAGGATTTGCTATTAAAAAAATGACACAAAACTTGTTTAATTGTCAAAATCAGTCCTCAGAGCATCAGCAGCAGATGTTCCTCCGCATTCCAGCTGAAGGCGTTACAGTATGCTCACATAAGAAAAACAGTATGAAACACACCCAAGGTGCATTTGAGTTGATTTAGTGTTATGGAGCTTGGAGTGGAAAGCCGTGGATGGTGGAAAACTGTGGTAGGTCTACTAAGTGCATTATTATATATTGCATTTGAAAATCCCAGTCTATCCCATAGAAGAATCTGTGAAATACTGAGCTCAATGTGCATTTTCCCTCACATAAATCAAGGTTTCTTTTTACAGATGTGTAAAAAGAGAGAACTTGACATAATGTAAAGGTCAACGTTCAGTAAAAGTTTTTATATCTAAAGTAGTGAAGTTATTGCAGTGTTGAAGCTACTATGAAGATTAACAAATGGATTAATTAAATAAAGACAGACCTCCAGTTGCAATAATTCAAGTCCTATTATTAATATTACACCATTTGTTTGGGTCTACATTACATTGAAAAAAAAAAATCAAGCAGTACTTCATCCAATTAAAAAAGTAACTTATATTTCAGTATTAATATTATTAGTTTTATTTTTCAAAACATAGTTCAATATAAATGTTTTTAAGAGCTCAACTATGCTAACTGCAATGTAAAAATTTTAAGGTTACTCACACAGGCCAGTGCATGCGTATTAAACAGAAACTCAATATTCTTTGTGCTTTTATGGACTTCAAAATATTGTTTAAGGCAAATTATTTATTTTTCATTGGCTCAAGTGATCAAATTTAGATGTGAAACCATTACCCTATTTTTTTTTTTTTGAATGAACATTTTACGAAATATAGTGCATCCAGAAAGTATTCATAGCGCTTCACTTTTTTTCCCACATTTTTATGTTACTGCCTTATTCCAAAATGGATTAAATTCATTTATTTCCCCAATATTCTACACACAATACTCCATAATGACAATGTGAAAAAATATTTTTTGAAATTGTTGCAAATTTATTAAAACCTGAAAAATCACATGCACAGAAGTATTCATACCCTTTGCTCAATACTTTGTTGATGCACCTTTGGCAGCACTTACAGTCTTTTTGAATATGATGCCACAAGCTTGGCACACCTGTCTTTGGGAATTGTTGCCCATTCCTCTTTGCAGTACCTCTCAAGCTCTATCAGGTTGGATGGGAAGCGATGGTGTACAGCCATTTTCAGATCTCTCCAGAGATGTTCAATAGGATTTATGTCTGGGCTCTGGCTGGGCCACTCAAGGACATTCACCGAGAATTTGTGAGGCCACTCCATTGATATTTTGGCGGTGTGCTTGGGGTCATTGTCCTGCTGGAAGATGAACCATCGCCCCAGTCTGAGGTCAAGAGCACTCTGAAGCAGGTTTTTTTTCAGGATGTCTCTGTACATTGCTGCATTCATTTTTCCCTCTATCCTGACAAGTCTTCCAGTTTCTGCTGCTGAAAAACATCCCCACAGCATGATACTGCCACCATCATGCTTCACTGTCTGATTAACCATGTAGATGCATAACAGCCTTCTGAGCTTACAAGTAGGCGCAGAAGGCCCGTACTGGCCCATCTATCAGCTGAAAACCACTGATAACGGCCATTCAATCGAGTGATAACATTCGAAGCGAGTGATCATGTTGCATTCTAAGAAATATCGTAACCATATTTTGCCATTTTAATATCATAAACCTAAGAAGACAAGGCTTAATTAATTATATTTAGGCATTAAACAATTACTTTTGTCCTTTCTAACATACGCAAGCAAGCACACACACACACACACACACACACACATCTGATATTTCAGTCGAATATTCTTCTGTGCATATTGTTATCTTACACATACATATCTGTTTTGCATTGACCAGTATGTTCAGTTTTTTTTTTACACATGACGTCTATCGTGCTGAAAGACAAAAGGAATGAAAAGCACATTCTTTGTCCATCCTCCATCCTGCTGAGTGCATGATTCCTGGCACCTGTATATCAGTTTCCACTGAAGACGGAGCCCCATGGAAGCCATCTGCTGTAATCTCTCCATCCTCAGGCTTCTGCTCTCCTCCCTTTCCCTAAATCAGTAATAAATGAGACTTTGTGATTAAAGCTGGTGAAGCCGACTGTCATAACCACTACAGAGTTAACATACTCAGGCGTGACCGTCAAACTATTACCCATCTGCTCCTCATAATCAGCCTGCTGATCTCACTAATCACTGTCATCAAAGGAAGAAAAATTGATTCCAAGAAAGACTAAAGCTCTTTCGAGACCATGCCGTTTTTCCACAGAGAAGTAGTTTGTTTTTCGGAAAGTACCAACAACATTAATTTGGCTTTAATCTAATACCAAAATAAAAAAAAAGTAGAAACTAGATATAAAAAATCCATTAATATTTTTAAGTGACAAAATGGATGCCCCACTAGTGGGAAACACCCATGCACACTCATTCACACACAAACACTACAGCCAATTTAGTTTATTCAATTCACCTATAGAGCATGTCTTTGGACTGTGGGGAAACCAAAACACCCAGAGGAAAACCACACGAACATGGGGAGAACATGCTCCACATAGAAACGCCAACTGACCCAGCAAGGACTGGAACCAGCAACCTTATTGCTGTCAAGTGACAGTGCTAACCACTGAGCCACCGTGTCACCTTATATAATATATAAAAAATAATTTTATTTGTCAAATTTCTGCATCATACACTATTGTATTACCAAGTGTTTAATCATAGTAAAGCATTGTGATAATGTCAGCAGTGTATACTTGCTAATTGCTAATGATATTTGAAACAAATATTATTTTGTACATTATTTAGTAAACCTTATACAATAAAAAACATATTTTTAAAATACATATATTTCAAACCCAGAGTCAGCTACACTGAAAAAAAATATGTTTTGAACCAACTTTTAATGAAATTACTGTAATTTGTGTCAAAGAAATTGTGTATATGTATAATTTTACTTTTCACACTTTAAATCAAAAATATGTATTGTGGCCAAAAAAAAAAATTACATTCACTCAAAGTAAACATATAGTTTACTATAAAGACACTAATAATTATCTTACTCATTTATTTATTTAATTATTTTGGTACAATTTACTATGGAAAAAAAATCTTTTTTTTTTTTTTTTTTTTTTACTTTAGATCAAAGTATAATTTTACTCTGCTTTGCTTTCGACCAACCTAAAAAAATATTATAATTTGTTAAAGCTACATTGACCAATTTCCCTCAAATTATAGTTTTGACAAAAATGCTTGTTTAAAGAAAAAATATTGAGAAAACCTAATGCTTCTTATTTTTCATATATAGGGAGTTTATTTATGGAGGACCAGGAATGTTGGTTAGAAATAAAATGAAGAATCAAATTATTAATGTAATAATTGAAGCATAAAAATGCATATAAATAAATCACAATTTAAATGGACAATTAATGTCAATTAATATTGTCTGATTAATCAGGGTTTAAAACATAATTTAAATAAACATATTATAAAACGTATAACTTATTTGTACATTTAAAAATGATTTAAAAATGCATTGTTTTGTTGCTTTATTTAACAAGCTTTATTTAAATCGTGATTTATTCATACACATGTTAATGCTTCAATTATTAAAATAATATTGTGATTCTTAAAGAAAAAGAAAAAAAAATTATATATATATATATATATATATATATATATATATATATATATATATATATATATATATAATTTTGTTTTCTTTTTCTTTAAGGCAAATTAAATACAACAGGTTAAAACCAGAAACTGGTGAAAGACACAGTAATTTCACTTTATTTTTTCAGTGTAAGATCTCTGTGTAACTTAAATTTGTTTTTTCCATAATCAGTGAATTTTCTAACAGCTAAAGTGAAGGTTTCATCTCCGCTAACCACCGTGGGAATGAAAAATTATATTTTAAAGAACCACAGCATATTGTTTCCTGACTTCCGATATTCTGAAGCATCTGTGGCTTGTGATGGAGATCCCTGCTGAGAAGACGATTCTAGTAAAGTCTGCTGGACATCCTGATCTCCACTTCACTAGACCTGAGACCCAAGCACTCAATGTGGCTTTATAATACTGCTTATCATCTCTGGCCAAAAAAACATTCTTCATCTACCGCTTCCAATGTAGTCGTTTTTTATATACACTCCCTTACGTAGAAAGGAAGGAGGAATAGAATGGAAGAGGTCGAGAAGACAACAGGGTGTAGAAAGACCAAAAACATATGTACAGTGTTTGAGAGATGTCCAAAGGTTCATCCTTTAAAAAGTGTCAGGATTGAAGGGATGGCTTGTGCTGATATACAGCTGTCACAAATTCATGCCGGACACATTGTGAACATATTAGTGGAAGTGAAGGATGAGGGTGAGTTGAAAGCGAAACATTTGGAAAGTGTTTGAAGGCATGTACTTTTCTGATTTTAGTGGCTATGACTGTCACTCATATCAATATGTACATGAGGCTCACCCACAAAGGGGAGATAGCAGATAAGTTAGGTTACAACTATTCATTTCATATGTTTATACATTTAAGTCATGAAATAAGCACTTCTCTATGAAATAACAAGAAAGAAAACAAAAATGTTAATGTATTTACAAATGTAAACAAAGAATTAGTAATACATTTATTACGCTATTTATTCATCTTTGTTAATGTATAAGTTCATTAAAGTTAGTTCATGTTAACTCACTGCATTATCTTTTGTTAACAAGTGAAACATTGGATTTTAATAATGCATTAGTTTATGTTGAACTACGATTGATAAATGCTATACAAGATTATTTATACTTAATGTTTGTAAATACTGTAATTAGTAACCATTATTTTAAAGTGTTACTGTAAAAAGTGAAAATTTAAACAAATTACTTCGACTTGTTACAATTAAATGAATGAAGTTTAACAAACTTAATTTAGGACAATTTTTTTATAATAAATTAAGCTAGTTCTTTTAGGTTTAACAAGTCTTAGTGATTTATTTATGAGAACTAGAATGGAACAATACATGCAGTACAAATAATTTCCTTCCCATGTTAATATAGTAATAATAATACTTTTATTAAGGTGCAAATAATTTTCTTTCCATGTTAATATAATATTAACAATAATAATTTTATGTTTTGTGGCACTACTTGTAATGTTACACCTAAAAGTACTAAATTTATTACTGAAAACTTTCATAAATTAAGTTTGTCAAACTTAATTCATTTAATTGTAACAAATCATAGTAATATGTCGTTTTGACGTTGTACCAAAAAAAAATGTATTAGCCAGATGTTCTTAACTAAATCGATGTAAAATAAAAACGAATGTAAACTACATATACAGTACATTAAAAAAACAAATAAATAAATAAATTAATTAATTTATTAACTAATAAATATGACAGAAATAGACAAATAATTTCAAACAATTAATAAAAAATACATGAGTAAAATGTAAAATTAGATTTAAAATTCAGATTACAAATGATGCATTTCGAATTTTTTTATTAAATTTGTATTTTGTTATAAATTGTAATTTAAATAAAATGAATAATATTTATTGATAGTATTAATATCGAACATATTTATCCAGTTCTGAAAAGTAAAAAAAAAGAAAAAAAAATAGTTTTGATAAATATTCAACTTCACTTAGAAATCCTGTGCACCTTACAAATACAACACCATTCAAAGGTTTGGATTTGGTACGATTTTTATTTATTTACAATATTTATCATTATTATTATTATTATTATTATTATTTTTTTTAATTATTATTATTACTGCTACTACAGTACTACTACTACTACTACTAATATTAATAATAATAATAAAATAATAATAATAATAATTATTATTATTATTGTTTAAGTTTAATTATTATTAATTAAATAATTAATGATCACTAACATTGCATTAACCTGAAAAACTATACAAATCGTATTACTGTGAATTATTATAAATGCCGTTTTCAGTTTTAATCATACTTAAATCAATATTGAATTTAAGTTTATTACTTACTGCATTATTTATTACTAAAACAGTGTTTACTGTAAAAATAAAACAACCTCAAACAACCCCAAGCAAACTGCCAGCAAAACGGGTAGTAAAAAATCTTCTAATAGGTTGACTTTAATAAAACATCCCTGCATGCGAAATTGGAAATAAATCCTCCTGTCAGCATCAAATACCCTCTCATTCAAAATCGTTGCAGCCTCCTTCTTCCTCCTTTCAGAGGAGGCAACTGATCCCCAGCTTCAATGTCTTTATTAACCATTATTCTCTGATAGAAAGGTGCTGAGATTGACTGCTTGGCTATAAAGGTAAGGATGCGGCTCTTGTTCTGATTTTATCTCCTGCTGGGTTTCTGGCCACAGGCCCATCACCAGGCGCACTGACCTGAAAGGAAATCCCTCATTTAACAGTCGCCTGGAGAACTATCGCATAACACCGGGGCCAATGCATTTAGCCACAGCCAGCAGTAACACCTAACCAAGGGTCATCTATCCCACAGAGCTTTGCATACATTAGCAAAATATTCTCCAAGAGGACGATGGCTTTGGAAAACCTCTGCTCATAATCTTCCTCTCAGTTTAATCAAGCAAGTTTTAGACACTGATTATGTACTTCAGAATCTCTAAATACATGCACCCTGAATCTTGTCGTGCATCATGCTGTGGCGGTGATATCGTTGTCTAATTAGCATTGGGTGAACAGATTTGCTAACACATGCTGCATTCAGCTATACGCATGACTACTCAGGATGAAAAGGCTTAAGCTCTAACCAAGAAGATCTAAATAAGTGTGATGCTTTTGTGTGTGTTTGTTGTTACCTGATTTGCATAATTGCTAATTATAAATGTGATGCTGAAACAAGCTGACAGTGCGTGCAATAAGCAAAGATATCAAGGTCAAAAACACTTTAATTTTCTCATAATATAAAGTGCAGCATTTTCTCTTTTCTCTTGTCTGAAATGGTTTGGTCAAGGATCTGGTTACTTTCATTCAAAGATGATCATCAGTGTTGTAAAGTAAGAAATTACAATTACTTTACTGTAATTGAGTAGTTTTTCTCAGAAATTGTAATTTACTAAGTTGTTTTAAAAATGTGTACTTGTACTTTTACTTGAGTACATTTTTATTGGTGTATTGGTACTTTTACTCCACTATACTTTCTTTCAACCTGCAGTAACTACTTAATTTTTTCTTGTCTATGGGGATTGGCTAAGTAGAAAAATCAGTCCTGTGATTCCAGTCCAATCAAATCGCAAATAGAAAGTAAATCACATCAAACTGAACTACCTCAAGATGTAGGCACTATATAAAGTAGCAAACCACTAGGACGAATTAGAAGTGTCCAGTGGTGTAAAGTAACTAATTACAAATACTCAAACTACTGTAATTGAGTATTTTTTCTCAGAAATTGTAATTTACAAGGTAGTTTTAAAAATGTGTACTTTTACTTTACTAAATTTTTAGTGCGGTCTCGGTACTTTTACTCCACTACTTTCCTTCAGCCTGCAGTCACTACTTTACTTTTTCTGGGATTTGAAAAATCAGTCGCCTTATAATGAACTACCTCAAGGTAAACCTTGGGTTGACGTCAGAACTCAATTTCAGGCCAATGTCAATGTTCAACATTCAACCTAAAACCAACACAATATCAACATCTAATGACGTTACAACGATGACATCTATCAGATGTCGAATTTTGATTGCCACACCTGATAAATAAATGTCAGTATTTGACATCAGTATGACGCTGGTTTAGGATGTTGGCTTGACGTTGGATTTTGGTCACTTTCTCACAACCTAAAATCAACCAAATATCAATATCTTTTGACGTCGTTTTGACAATTAACATTGTCCTTAGACGCTGGCTAGACATTGAATTTTGGTCATCTGATGTCACAACCTAAATCTAACCTAACAAGAACATCTTATGAGGTTGTGTGCCTGCTGGACAATAACTAGAGGCACTACAGAATGTTATGTTTACACACATCCACAAATTACATGTAAATGCATCAGCTTCTCACAACGTAATACTCACTACTCTTGGAGTACTTTAGAAAGATCTATTTTTTACTCCTACTTTGAGTAATATTTACAACAGATACTTTTACTCTACTTTTTTTGGGCAAGTAATCTCATAAAAAGTTTAAAACTACAAGAGAGAGAGAGTAAAGGATCAGGTGATTTTCAGTTTTGAGTGAACTAACCCTTTAAATACCTATTCCTGAGAGCCTACTGTACTTTGATTGATTGGCCCATTTTGTTGGGATTGGTCTAAGGCTTTATTAAGGAAGTAATTCAATTCAATTCAAAATTGCTTTATTGGCATGACTGTAAATGATACAATATTGCCAAAGCTTGAAATAGGTGGGGGGCGGCGCAGTGGTGCAGTGGATAGCACTGTAGCCTCACAGCAAAAAAGGTTGCTGCTTCGAGCCTCGGCTGGGTCAGATGGAATTTCTGTGTGGAGTCTGCATGTTCTCCCCATGTTCGCGTGGGTTTTCTCTGGGTGCTCCGGTTTCCCACACAAGTCCAAAGACATATGCTATTGGTGAATTGGGTAAGCTATGTGTGTGAATGTGTGTGAATGAGAGTGTGTGGGGGTGTTTCCCAGTGATGGGTTGCGCCTGGAAGGGCATCCGCTGCGTAAAAACATATGCTGGATAAGTTTGCGGTTCATTCTGCTGTGCCAACCCCTGATTAATAAAAAGACTAAGCCAAAAAGAAAGAAATGAAATAGGTGGACAAATATAAAACTAATTATTTAAACATAAACAATGTAAGAAATAAGAACATTTCAAATCACAGGGTTTAACATAGAAACGCACACACGCACACACAGATTGTCACTGGGTCACTGTTGTAGACAGTAGGGAAGCATACAGTAATACACACATTACACACAGAGTTTATCTATCTGAACTATCTATGAATGACTTTCTCTGCAAAATGTAAACATGGAGATACAAGCAGTAATGGCATCAGTTTAATCACATCAATTCAAGCCAGGGTTCTATAATGCTCAAGTACATTTTGCTTACAGTGCAGAATTCTTTTCATCTTATCAACATGCTGACACACATAAACCAAAGTTTCTAGGGTTCAGTCTTTTAAACTCAAATGTATTGTTCATGGGCAGCCTCTAAAGACAAAAACATTGGCATTATCTGAATAAGTTGCAAACATACATTTACACATAAACAAAATAATATACATCCATTTGTTTGCACTTTCTGTGATCAGTTTTTACATACAATAGCTAATATCTAACAAAAGCACACTGGCACAACCTTTAAAACAGGAATTAGCACAAGTTCTGTTACTGAATCTATTTTCTCTTGGCTTTACCTAGCATAGCTTAATCCCATTTCTCAGTTTGGATTCAAATTAAGGTCAAATAACTACTGCGTGAAGCAAGATAGGTCGAAAAGTTCAATCTAAAAGAAGCTCAAACTGGGCCATTCATTTCATAGCTGATACTGCACAATATTAAAATAGCAATAAATCACATGAGGATGACTATACCAGGCATAAGAGTGTGTTTAGGCATAAGTGCATTGTTTATAAAAAGTTACTGACAGAAATATTACTATTTTTATAAATGGTAGAGTAATGATAATAATCTGAATGTTTCTAATAACAGATAATATTGTTAATTAGGCTGTTTATGATGTCCAAATTTAGAAAGGCTCATTCTGAAATCATAGCCCTAAATACTTTTTTGGAGATTGTGAATTATGTAGACAGAATACGTATGGCTGCATTTCATCTTTAAAACAAAAGCTACAGGGTGGTATGACGCCGTTCCTTTTCACACTTACCAGGTAACTTTTTACTGTCACGGATTGGTCAGGCTCTCACGATCCCCACTCACGAAGATCACCATCACCTGACTTCTAATGAGCACACAGCTGCATCACATTCACGAGCACCAGATAAAAGCACAGCACTCCAGTCGCTCATTGTCCGGGCTCGTCTCGACGAAAGCGGACAACTGAGCGACCACTCAGCGTAGTCATCCTCAGCTAAAACAAACGATTTACTTACCTGTTCTCTTTGTATTCCTCCTAGTCTTCCTGGTCCTCCCGAATCGTCCTGTCTTCCAGTCCTTCCAAGTCTGTGTCATCCTCTGTCAGCTGTATCTGGTGTGTGCTGTCCATCCTCGTGTATTCCTATTACCCAGCCACGGAGGAAAAGACCCCAACATCATTCCTGATCCTCCTGGCTATCCTTCATGTGCTCCTTGTTGTCATTTAATAAACACCCTAACGTTTCCTTACCTCTGTCTCCTGTCCGCTTCATAACAGAAGCCCGGACCTTTAACGACGACAACATGAGCACCCCCGATCACTTTCAAGAGCTGGTGGACCAGTTGAAGCGGATTCTACAGCCACCAGCTCCACTTTCCAACGCACCACCAGCACCGAGCACTTCCGCCTCCACAGTTTCTTCTTCGGCCCTTCCTTCCAGTCCCATGGCCCGACCAGCGCCCTACTCAGGCGGAGCGGGGGGGTGCAATGGTTTTCTGTTACAATGTTCCCTCATATTCGAAATGCAACCTTCTCTATATCCCACAGATAAGTCAAAGATCGCCTACATCGTATCACTACTCTCTGGACCTGCACTTAAATGGGCTGAGACGATCTGGAACCAAGCCGGGCCGGTCATGAATTCCATCACTACCTTCACGGAGTATTTCAAAGAGGTGTTTGGACGTTCTGATGGGGAAGTAGCCGCTGGAGAGCAGCTGTATCATCTAAAGCAAGGTACTCTATCTACACAGGAATATGCTCTCCGGTTTCGCACTCTAGCAGCTGCAAGTGGATGGAATGAGAGATCGTTGTTGACCACGTACCGGCTCGGCTTGGAACCCACTCTCCGAATCCAGCTGGCCACATTAGATGATACTATGGGTCTGGAGAGATTCATCCAACATTCTCTCCGATGTTCCGATCGTCTCCGTTCCTATCAACAGGACACCATCACCCCCTCGTCTGCACTCCTCCAATCGCCTGAGTCAACAGCCTCTCCAGAACCAGAACCCATGATAATAGAGTCTGGAAGACTGACATCAGCGGAACGACAGAGGAGGCTGACCCGGGGTCTGTGTCTATACTGCGGTGTCAGTGGACACACCCGTATGGAGTGTCCCCTTCGTCCCATTCGGACTTCAGTGAGTGTATTCAGTACGAATATTGAACAATGTAAACCACTTACTACCACCGTACAAATAACTACTGCCTCTATTTCTCTCCTTGTCACAGCCCTCATCGACTCCGGGTCAGCAGGGAACTTCATCTCCCAATCCCTCTGTCGTCAACTCCACCTACGTACTGAGGCGTCCTCGCATATATACCAGATACAACCGATAACCCAGTGCACTCGATCTTCGACCCGTATCCATCGACAATGCGAAGACATCCTTCTTCAAGTGGGGTTGTTACATCAAGAGAGGATTCAATTTCTGGTTCTGGAGGGTGCAAATATGGACATCATTCTAGGGCGCCCGTGGCTGGTGAAGCACGATCCCATCATCTCTTGGGGCACAGGAGAGATAAAGAAATGGGGATCTGGATGTACACCTACCTGTTTTCCAAATCTCCCTCTTCAAGGTCGGAACCCCATTTCTTTGTTTACAACATCGGTCGAGAGTCCTCCTGAGAAGCAGTCTATCCACATTCCTAAGGAGTACAGCTCCTTTCATGATGTCTTCTGCCCCAAGAGAGCTTCCCAGCTACCGCCGCATCGGCCATGGGACTGCGCGATCGACCTAGTTCCAGATGCCCAGTTGCCAAGAGGTAGGATCTACCCGCTCTCGCTTCCAGAGAATCAGGCAATGGAAGATTACATAAGGGAGGCTCTGAGTCAGGGGTACATACGTCACTCAAAATCACCAGCCGCCTCAAGCTTCTTCTTTGTGGCCAAGAAGGACGGAGGGCTGCGTCCATGCATCGACTACAGGGTCCTAAATAACGGTACAGTAAAATACCGATATCCCCTTCCTCTGGTACCAGCCGCTTTGGAACAGCTCCGAGAAGCTAAAGTCTTCACTAAATTGGACCTCCGCAGCGCGTATAATCTGATAAGAATACGTGAGGGGGACCAATGGAAGACAGCATTCGTGACCCCTACTGGCCACTATGAATATGAGGTCATGCCTTACGGTCTGGTCAACGCCCCCTCCGTATTCCAAAACTTCATTCATGAAGTCCTCCGGGAGTTTCTTCACCACTTTGTAATAGTGTACATAGATGACATCCTCATTTACTCCCGGAGTGAGGCCGAACATCGCCAACACGTTGCGGAGGTCCTACACACATTGAGAGAACATCACCTCTACCTCAAAGCGGAGAAATGCTCATTCCACCAGAAGTCGATTCATTTCTTGGGATACATCATTGACCAAACCGGTATACGTATGGATGGGAAGAAAATTGAGGCTGTTCTATCCTGGTCAGAACCCACTTCCATTAAGGAGCTCCAGAGGTTTCTTGGGTTTGCTAACTTTTATAGACGGTTTATCAAGGACTACAGCAGGATTACATCACCTCTCACTAATCTCCTCAAGGGTAAACCCAAAGGACTGGAGTGGACCAAAGAAGCAGCCGCAGCCTTCCGCCTTCTTAAGAAGGAGTTCACAAGGGCCCCACTCCTGACTCATCCTGACCCAAATCTTCCTTTCGTGGTGGAAGTGGACGCATCCACCACCGGCGTCGGGGCAGTATTATCCCAACATCATGATACACCGCCCCGACTGCATCCCTGTGCCTATTTCTCTCGGAAGTTGAGCCCGGCGGAGCAGAATTACAGCATAGGAGACAGGGAGCTTCTAGCAATCAAGCTAGCCTTGGAGGAGTGGCGTCACTGGTTGGAGGGAGCCAAACATCCGTTCCAGGTGATCACAGATCACAAAAACCTCCAATATATCAAAGAGGCCAAGAGACTATGTCCACGTCAAGCCAGATGGTCACTTTTCTTCTCACGTTTTGATTTCTCCATTTCCTATCGTCCAGGACCCAAGAATCTAAGAGCAGACGCTCTCCTCTCGTTTACACGAGCATCACGATCATGAAGAACTCCCAACGAAGATTCTTCCCGAACACATCTCCATTTGTCCGATCACCTGGAACGCTCCTCCAGTCGTTGCCACTCCGGAAGCCCCTGCTCCGCCGGGATGCCCTCCTCATCGGCAGTTCATACCACCTGAACACCGGGTAGATCTGATCCACTCCTTACATACCTCGCTAGGCACTGGACATCCAGGGATCAACAATACTCTCTCGCTAGTATCCCAACGATTCTGGTGGCCAAACATGGCAAGGGATGTGAGGCAATATGTTCAGGGCTGTAAGGACTGTGCCCAATCCAAGAGCCCACGTCATCTACCCGCTGGAAAGCTCCATCCCTTGCCGATTCCGAACCGTCCCTGGTCACACCTAGGAGTGGACTTTATCACTGACCTCCCTTCGTCAGAAGGTAATACCTGTATTCTAGTCATCGTAGATAGATTCTCAAAGTTTGTCAAACTAATCCCTCTGAAAGGTCTTCCCACAGCCTTTGAAACAGCCGACAATATCTTTAATCAAGTCTTCAGGTCATTTGGTATTCCAGAAGATATTGTGTCGGACAGAGGTCCACAGTTCATCTCACGTCTATGGAAAGCCTTCTTCAAGCTCCTAGGTGTGGCCGTCAGCCTCTCTTCTGGATATCATCCCCAAACCAACGGACAGACAGAGAGGAAGATTCAGGAGGTGGGACGGTTCCTGAGGACCTTCTGCAGTGGTCACCAGAGCTCCTGGAGCCAGTATTTGGGCTGGGCAGAATATGCCCAAAATTCACTGCGGCAACCCTCCACCGGACTCACGCCATTCCAGTGCGTCCTGGGCTTCCAACCACCGCTCTTTCCCTGGGATGGCGAACCATCTGATGTCCCCGCAGTGGATCACTGGTTCCGGGAGAGCGAGAGAGTCTGGGACGAGGCTCATCAACATCTGCAGAGGGCAGTCCGTCGAAGCAAGGTAACCGCCGATAGAAGAAGGTCTGAAGAACCCAGATACACACCCGGACAAAAGGTGTGGCTATCCACCCGGGACATACGCATGCGACTGCCCTCTCGCAAGTTAAGTCCCCGATTTGTTGGTCCCTTCACCATCGTGGAACAGGTTAACCCCGTCACCTACAAACTACAATTACCCTCTCACTACCGTATTCACCCTACATTCCACGTATCACTCCTGAAACCCTATCACGATCCTGTTCTTCCCTCCACAGAGCCTGACCACGAAGAGGAACCCCCTCCTCCACTGCTCCTAGAAGAAGGAGCCGTCTACGCAGTGAAGGAGATCTTGCGTTCCCGACGTCGTGGTGGCCAGTTGGAGTACCTGGTGGACTGGGAAGGGTACGGCCCCGAAGAAAGGACATGGGTTCCCAGAGCTGATATTCTCGATCCTAGTCTCATGGTGGAGTTTCATGAGAGCCACCCTGAGTTCCCAGCGCCTAGAGGCAGAGGGAGACCACCACGGCGTCGGAGGTGTCGGCCCTCAGGAGCGGGCCCTGGGGAGGGGGGTACTGTCACGGATTGGTCAGGCTCTCACGATCCCCACTCACGAAGATCACCATCACCTGACTTCTAATGAGCACACAGCTGCATCACATTCACGAGCACCAGATAAAAGCACAGCACTCCAGTCGCTCATTGTCCGGGCTCGTCTCGACGAAAGCGGACAACTGAGCGACCACTCAGCGTAGTCATCCTCAGCTAAAACAAACGATTTACTTACCTGTTCTCTTTGTATTCCTCCTAGTCTTCCTGGTCCTCCCGAATCGTCCTGTCTTCCAGTCCTTCCAAGTCTGTGTCATCCTCTGTCAGCTGTATCTGGTGTGTGCTGTCCATCCTCGTGTATTCCTATTACCCAGCCACGGAGGAAAAGACCCCAACATCATTCCTGATCCTCCTGGCTATCCTTCATGTGCTCCTTGTTGTCATTTAATAAACACCCTAACGTTTCCTTACCTCTGTCTCCTGTCCGCTTCATAACATTTACCTCTGTATGGACAGCTTTCCTGCTGTTACCAGTTTGTCCAGTCAGCTCACCATGTACTGTATGTCAGTGGACTTGAGATGCAGAGAGGAGATGACCACGATGACGAGGTTTGAGTCATCAAAAAATAAAAAAATAAGTAAATAACAGGGTGCGAATGTGGTAAAACGAGGTAAAAATCAGACGAGGGTTTTTCTTTTTCTGAATTGCTTATTAAATTTGTTGGTTGGGTTTAAGGAAGTGGGTGGGTGGGTAAATCTGTGCTTTTTAAAATACTATTGGTTGGGTTTAGGGGAGGGAGGGTCAGTCGATCGGTCAGTCAGTCATTCAGTCAGTCAAGCAGTCAGTCGACAGCAGTCTCTGGTGGATTTACGAGAGTACAGCAGGTGCAAATGGCACTTGCGAGAGAAATTTGAGATCTCAAAAGCATACACAGGGACTTCTAGTGGATTCACGAAAACAAAAACTGCAAAAAAAAAATAAAATAAAAAAAAAATGCAGCTCTCGGGACATATTTGACGGTCTCCAAAAACGTTTATAGAGGTACGTTTTCAGAATGAGCCTAGGTAGCAACGAACATACATTTATAAAGGGAGCACATGGGTTCAAATTCAGCTCATCCAATCAGAACTTAGATTTCTCATTAGATTTCACACAGAGGAAAGCAAAAATAAGACAAAAAATATGTAAATATCTTAACAAAATATACATTTACTAAAGAAAATAAAACTGTGGAAGACATTAAGACTTGTTTTATTAGATTGTATCTTGAATATAAACGATTCTGTCCTACTCTACTGGCAGACTGTTTTTTCCTCACTTGTTTTAACTTTAAACACATTTAGAAATTTATTTTGAAGTTGAAAATTAATGTATTTGTGTAAGGCAGTTTATTAGGACAATAAAACCAGTACCTAAAGAATTTGCAGTGCCGTTTATAAGTCATAAAACAACATCCATGTCTGGTTAGCTTAGAAGTTATATTAGGATATGTGAAAATGTTTGCAGGGTACGAAATCTCAACTGCGTGCTCTGAGTTTCACCCAACTGGCAGAGCTTTATCATACTTCTATCTTTACTGGAAGAAAAGTCATTTTCATAGCAGACCTATTAATATTTCTCTTATTAAGACTTCAGATATTAAAATAAGCTTACTAGACTACACTGTAAAAAGTATCTATAAATTAGCAGTGATAAACTTGTGATTCATATTTTTATATATGTTTATTTGTGCTTTAGAATTGCATTATGCGATTTTGATCTTTCTTCTGACAAATCTAAACATTAAAAAGTTGGAGAAAGTGACTTTTATTTACATTTTAAATAGTTTAAAGTTATATATTGTCTGGGTTGGTGTTGTATATTGCGGTACATAAACCTTGTAATAAACTGCTAGTACATTTTCTGTTATTTTACATATTTATATATCATTAAACATTAGATTATTCTAAACTACTAAGTCACTTTTTTAAACTCACTAAAAGTCAAAAGAGCAGAGATCAAGGTCCCAATAATACAATTCACAACCATAAATAAACGAAAAATATGGAAACTGTTAATTAATAGATATTGTTTACAGTGTAGACTTACTAGCCAGCTGACTCGTTCATTACTGTACACACTTGCGGAGTCTTTCACAACATCAAGAGAGGATCTCAAGGGTTTGCTCTTTCAGCTCTTAGACCCACTAGAACAAACTTTTCATCAGTCTGTCTGCTTCCCTTCCAGAGAAACACTGACACAAACACACACCATCTCACAGTTCAACATACACAAGCAGGTGTGAGAAATATGAAATTATTTTCTTCTGCAAATTGTGAAATCCACTTAAATAGACTGTTTTCACAGCTGTGTGATAGGCGCCAGTGCTTAGAGCCAGACGGAGCAGTGTATTTAAAAAAAAATAAAAATAAAAATCCAGCCTTAGGGAAAGATACACTTTTAAAGAATGTTTTATACAGCAAAAGTTTCATTTTGGTGGTTGAGAAAGCAACCAGGAAGTAAGCGGGATGTTTGTGGTTGGTGCAAATGCATTTTTCCATCTAGTTGTCCATACACATAGCTCTTGTATACTTTTTATGGAAGTAGCTAAACATGTAAATAAGTTTAAAAGAAGATTGGGTCACGCTGAACTGGCTGACCTTACATTCTACCGTATGCATCATACAGTGTAAAAAGTGGTTGGTTTCTTTTCTTAAAAAGTGAGTAAACATATTGCCTTAAAAGTGACTTAGGCGTATTCTGAAAGCGTAGCCCTATATACATTTCTGGAGATCTCGAATAATGTAGCCAGAAGTATGTATGACTGCTTTTTGTTTTTAAAACGAATGCTACGGGGTGGTATAGTAACTCTGGTAACTCTGGAATAGCCTTCCTGATAACGTCCGAGGCTCAGACACACTCTCCCAATTCAAAACTAGATTAAAGACCTATCTGTTCAGTAAAGCATACACTTAGTGCACCACTTAGGGGGCTTCCACACAGGTTATGCATCTTGCTGATATACACTGTGAACATCAGCTACGCTAATTATTTTCTTTATTCTCCATTTCCACCTGGGGATGCTCTTCCCGAGGCCCTCAGACTATGCAGAGTCACTGATTCGATCCAAGACCAACGACGAGATGATCCCAAGGTTTCCATATCCTGGACCTGGCCGAATCCTGAACAACTACTGCGATGTTCATGGAAGAGTGGAGAACATGACACTGATTCCTGTGACGCTCCAGAGACAGACGAGTCTTCGCTGAGGCCAGCTTCCAGCCTCCGCCACTGAGACTGCAGCTCTGCACAAGACGTTTGGCCAGCGGAGAAATTAAAATGTTTGTGCCCAACTGAGCCTGGTTTCTCTCAAGGTTTTTTTTCTTCACTTCCGCCTTTAGTGAAGTTTTTTTTCCCTCTCCGCTGTCGCCTCTGGCTTGCATGGTTCAGGATCTATAGAGCTGCGCATCGTTGGATTTGCTCTTCAGTGTTTGGACTCTCAGTAGTGATTATTAAACCACACTGAACTGAGCTAAACTGAACTGAACTTAAACACTACAAACTGAACTACACTGTTCCTATTTACTGTGACCTTTTATGTGAAGCTGCTTTGACACAATCTACATTGTATAAGCGCTATACAAATAAAGGTGAATTGAATTGAATTGAATTGGTACGATGCCATTAATTTTCACGCTTACCAGCTGACTGTTTACCTCTGTATGGACGGCTTTTTCACTGTTACCAGTTGTTATTGGGTCAATCGGTGCTTTTGAAAACACTATTGGTCGGTTTTAGCGAAGGAGTAGGGTGGGTCAGTCGATCGGTCAGTCAGTCAGTCAGTCAGTCAGTCGACAGTGGCCTGGTGGATTTACGTGAGAACAGCAGGGCGAATGGCACTCATGAGAGAAATTTGAGATCTGAAAAAGTGTACACAGCGGCCTCTGGTGGATTCGTGAAAACAAAAACTGCCAAAAATGTAGATCCTGGGATGTATTTGGCACTCTCCAGAAATGTATATAGCCGTATGTTTTCAGAATGAGCCTGGGTTGCAAGTTGACTTTACTTAAAAAATGTGAGTAGACCCATTTTAACTAGAGAATGAATTATCAGCAATGGGTTTATCCACTTTTGAAAGTCAGCTAATATCTTTTTACAGTGTACTCACTAAATAAATGATGTTTGTACATTAAAATGTTGAAATATATTGGACACTAAATATTGATATTTCATTTCACAGTTAAAAGAGGACTCAAAGCTATTATCATCATGGATTTGGTATGAAGGTGTGCATTTTGAGTGAAATGTGGTTTTGGGTTTATTTTATAAACCTCTCATAATGTGTCTACAAAATGAGAGTATTGTGATTCAGAGAATTTGTATGACAATAGGTTGATGTAAAACATTTCAGCCCTTAAATATTGAACAAAAATGAACTGAGGGTACAGTTAGCACAAGCAGGCGTCTTAATTTCTGCTGCTTGATTTGATTAGCATCAGTTCTCTCTGTTACTGTTTTCATTCATTCATTTTCCTTCTTAGGGCTTAGTCCCTTATTCATCAGGGGTCACCACAGCGGAATGAACCACCAACTATTCCAGCATATGTTTTATGCAGCAGATGCCCTTCCAGCCGCAACTCAATACTGGGAAACACCCATACACTATCGCATTTATACATGCATTCACACACTACAGTGTTTACCTAATTCACCAATAGCGCATGTCTTTAGACTGTGGGGGAAACCGGAGCACCCAGAGGAAACCCACACCAACACAGGGAGAACATGCAAACTCCACACAGAAATGCCAACTGACCCAGCCGGGACTCGAACCAGTGACCTTCTTGCTGTGAGGTGACAGTGCTAACCACTGAGCCACCATACTGGCCCCTTACTGAATCCAGTATCCAGTAAAATCTTTTTAATTTCCTGTGAAATCCATGACCATTAAACTACTGTACATTTTACTACAGCACTGTAACGATATTCTACTGTATATTAGACAATTGCACATATTGCTCTTTGTAATAACTAACAGCACACAAAACACCATGTCCACTGGAGAAATAAAAACTTTCTGTGCCCCTCAAGATGAAGGAACTGATTCACTTTCTCATTCACTCTGTGTCTGCTTGTGGTTTAGTCAACATGTCAGCAAAGTCCAGGTTTACTGGCTGATGTAAGTCACAGTGTGGTCTGGCCCTGCTGACTCAGAGTGACAAAAGAGAAATAAATCATTAAAGCCACATCTTAACACTGCTGCCCACCCAGGGTTCAGAGTAACGAAACAAAGATCTACAGACATACACACACATACACGCACACACACTCCCACAGCACTCATATCCCATGATTCTCAGTGCGTTGGGCTGGGCAAAACCAATGTTTGGAATGAAAAATTGGTCGGTGAGTCGAATACCTTTCCCTTGGTTTGGATAGGGTTGAACTCTTTCTATGTTTATTATATTCAGAAATGTTGTAAAGTGGAAGAAATGTTTATGTTTTACATGTGGTTTGTTTTCCAATGCCACACACAAAATATGATAAATGGGAAAACTGTTTATTTAAAATAGTCCAGTCAGCCAGTCATTAATATTTCATAATACTGTACATCTAAAAAAAAAGGATTATTTAATGAACATGACCCCGATTATTATATCTGAGATTATTCTTTTTATTAAATACTGTAGCTGTGTCGTGGTTAGAAAGTAAATACATACTGAATAAATGTTACACATTCATCTGAGCTATATGCTAAATCATTCATTTTCTTTTCGGCTTAGTCCCTTTATTAATCTGTGATCGCCTCGGAATAAACCTCCAACTTATTCAGCATATGTTTTACGCAACGAATGCCCTTCCAGCTGCAACCCATCACTGGGAAACACCCATACACTCTCATTCACACACATACACTACGAACAATTTGGCTTACCCAATTCAATGTGGATTGTGTCAAAGCAGCTTAACATAGAAGTTCTTGTAAACTGAAACTGTCAGTCCAGTTTTTAGAGTTGAAGTTCAGTTTAGTTCAGTTCAGTGTGGTTTAATTTTCACTGCTGAAAGTCCAAACACTGAAGAGCAAATCCATCAATGCACAGCTCCACAAGTCCCAAACCAAGCAAGCCAGTCCTTATTTTTGTGCGGAATTATTGTATGTGGTTCAAAGATAAGACATACCATTTTGTTGTCTGCATTAAATTTCAATTGCATTAAACCTTCACAAAATCAATTTAATTTACAGATGAAGTCAAAATTATTAGCCCCCCTGTTTATTTTTTCCCCAATTTCTGTTTAACGGAGAGAACATTTTTTCAACACATTTCTAAATACAATAGTTTTAATAACTCATTTCTAATAACTGATTTATTTTATCTTTGCCATGATGACAGTAAATAATATTTTACTAGATATTTTTTAAGACACTTCTATACAGTTTAAATTGACATTTAAAGACTTAACTAGGTTAATTAGGTTAACTACTGTACTGAACTACAGGTTAGGGTAATTAGGCAAGTTATTGTATAATGATGGTTTGTTCTGTAGACTATTAAAAAATAGCTTAAAGGGGCTAATAATTTTGACCTTAAAATGTTTTTTTAAAAATTAAAAACTGCTTTTATTCTAGGTGAAATAAAATGAATAAGACTTTCCCCAGAAGAAAAAATATTATCAGACATACTGTGAAAATGTCCTTGCTCGGTTGAACATAATTTGGAATATTTAAAAAAGAAAAAAAAAAAAAAAAAAAACGGGGTTGGTTGGGTTTGCTAATAATTCATTTGGGCTTTAGTCACATGGTCAAGAAAGATACAAAATAGGTGGTAAAACGCTGCTCTGTCTCTTTTCTTTTCCTGGCCTATCTTTTCCTGGTCTGCTTTCCTCCTCTGCTCCTCTCCTCCTCTGGAGTCTAGCTTCTCTGACTCTACTGCAATCAGGCTAACTTCTGGGCCTGCTCTCTTTGTCCCTCTCTCCCTCCCCCTGTGTCTCTTCTTCTACCTCTGGTAACTTTAATTTTACATTTAAGCTGGGCACAATTTATATCATATGTTTTATCATTTCATATTTGATCATTTTATACAGTTATTTTGTAACTAATTCAGTTGTAACCATAGAGAATTATTGCCATTAAATCATTTCATTTTCAAGTATTTGTGAATTACTTTTGATTTAACATCAACACTTAACTGTTCCATATTGCAATACAATACAATCACATATCGACGCTCTCCCACATTTATAGCTATTAATACTGATATAAGATTGCAGAAGAATGGTTTGACTAGAATGTACAGTTTTTTACCATCAATACTGATAACTTTTTAGTCATTCGGCAGAACTACAGTTCGAACCGCTGTGGTTTAAAACCCAATCTTACAAGCATATTAACCTTTAAAGTTAAAAAAGTGTTTTGTTTAGACCTATTTATATCTGTGGAAATCAGCCTTTTTATTTATGTAAACTATTTTTGGTATTTTGCTGTAACCACTTTTACTTCATTTAATCAGAAGAAGTTTTTTCAACCATCTGTTGTTGCAGTTCAGCTGGTTGAGCTCACTGTCATTAAACCGGACAGAAAGTCTCTCATTGCACATTATGTTTTTTTCAAACTTTGTTTTCTTTCCTCTACAACTATTTCATTTGGTAACATTGATTCATAAGTTCAAAGGAAACTTTTCGAAAGTCCAAATGAGGAGTATATTATTACTAAAACAAATATGGAACTGTTTATTAATAATCAAAGTCTATCTATCCATCAGTGTTTTGTACTGTATGTTCTAGTTGTGACACATCTGAGACTGAGATCAGATGAAATGTAACAGAACTATTATAGGCTCCGCTTTATTAAACTCAGACCGTACCCAAGCTTTATGAGGCTGACATCAAAATTTACACATTCGCGAACCTGACAAAGACTTTTCCATTGTCAGCACAGATCAGTGGTGTCTGGAGTTGATATAACGGGATGACATAATGGAAGCCTTCCATTAAGGGCGAAAAGATCGCTGAAAGCCTCTGGTTCTGCATATAGATGTGGTGTGACAAGGGTTTTAAAAGAAATAAACGCCCATGAACATAAGTTTATGAAAGGCTGGATTCTTTCGTTTTTTAATAAAACATCTGAGAGAGAACAGCTCCTCCAGATGCACCGATGTTATACTGAGCTCTCGGGCCTAAAAAAGTACATAAACCATTAGAATTACTCTGCAATTTAAAGGAAATGATCGTGCTTAACAACACTTCATAAGAGAAACTAGCTGAAATGTCTGCAGTTACCCTGAGAAAGACCATTCGTGTCCTGGATGAACTGGCAAATGCTAACAAGATTTCCCTCAATTTGGAGAAAATAACTCTTAAGTGCTTTTTGAAAGCCCTTCAAAGGTCCGCGTTAGTTAGGCGATGTAAATAATGGATCCCAATTCTGAACTCTTTTTGGGCTTCTTAGAAGGAAATTATGAAGGTTGAAATGGCCAAGTTCTTGAAAGACTGAACTTTGTTATTTTTTCTTAGCTCAAATAAACGGAGGGTGTATTAATCACTTTATCCCTGCGTTGGTTTTCATCTTTAAAACATGCCCCAAATACGTTTGAATTAAACACACTTAATTAAAATTAAACACACAAGCAGCAGGCATTGATTGGTGTGTATGAAACAAAGAGCTCCTGTTTAACGTATGCAAGATTAGCTCCTAAAATGAAGCTTATAAAAGAGAGTTTTCACAACAATCAGCATGCTAGGCATTTCTTGTTGTGGAAAACACTGCAAAAAAGTTGTGACAAAAAGTCAAGACAACACATTTTTTATGTTGCTTTAACTTATTTTAATACGTTAATCAGGTTTCAACTAAATTTTTAAAGAGAAGTTTATTTATGAACTAATTTCGAGACGATCATGTGCTCATGATTGCTTGCGACTGGCCCCACATTATCCAATTTATGAATCACCAATCAGACAACTCCTAAGCCACTATAAATGCCTTAGGTTTCATATCACGGTCATCTTCGTTTTGAAGAATCCCCCCTTCTACCCCTATTACACCTCCTTTCCTAGATGGGTGGCACAGTGGCCCAGTGGTTAGCACTGTTGCCTCACAGCAAGAACTTCTTTGGTTCTAGCCATTACCAAGCCAGCCAACGTTTCTTTGCGGAGTTTGCACGTTCTCCACATGCTCGTGTAGGTTTCCCCCCCGGTTTCCTCCCACCGTTCAAAAACATGCAACTTAAGTAATTGACTAATCCAAATAGACATGCACTTAAGAGATAAGTAGTTATCTCTAAAGAGCCATCACTATCTGTTCATTACCTACTACAGCAGGGGAGTTCTCGAGTTCTACTTGAGCTCAAATTCCCTCTCGCCTTGCAACGGGAGGGAGCCTCGGGAGTCTCATGGGACAGCATGCTAAACAAGCATTATTATCAATCATCAGCTAATCAATCATCAGCTAACTCCTGAAGTTGTATAAAGTTAATGTGTGTGATATTTTTAGTCAGTTGATTGATGTAAGTTGAGATGACTAGAACAGTTCATTAGATTCAACTAAAAAATATAAGGCAGCAATACTTTTTGCAAGCCACGCTCATTGTGGATACATACCCAGGTCTACATTTCTGAAGACATGAGTGAAATACATATCCTGAGCTACGTCTGCTTGCAGTTTTTGTTTTTGCATATCCACCAGAGAGCGCTGTGTGAACTTTTGATGAGCTCAAGTTACTTCAAATTTTCGTGACGTTTGTAGGTCCTCTTCTCACGTAAATCTACCAGAGGCTACAATATGCATTTCAGCTGATCAGCTTGCTGTCGACTGACGCATCCACCCACCCCTTACCTAAACCCTACCAATAGTGTTTTCAACAGCAATCCAGACAAGAAAAACTGTCAGGGCCACATCATTTTACAGATTTTCCCAGGTTTTCAGACTGTTTTTTGTTTATTTAATTTTTGCTACCATGTTTTTGTACCGTTCTTTGCCAGACTCAAACCCTATCCTCACGGTCCACTCCATTTTACCTCTCCAGTCATATCGCTGTATGTGGCGAGCTACTTGACAAACTGGTAACACCAGACGTATGATACAAACCACATGGGCATTCATATGCCATCCATAGGGGTCAGTGGTAACGCAAAAACAATCAGAAGCTGTCCAATAAATGCCCATAGCATTCGTTTTATAGATAAAATGCAGCCAGATGTACCTCTGGGTACATATTTTGTTATCTCCAGAAATGTCGACCTGGATGCGTATCCACAATTAGCCTGTGTTGCATTTTTTACAGTGTATTGGGTAGTTTGTTTTCACTGTAGTTCATAAAATTACCATAACATGAGAATTGAAATACTTTAGTGTTTTATTTTTAAATTATGTACTACAAAGGGTGAACAAAGGGTCTAGAAACAGCACTTGGTAACAATGCCATAGAAGATCCATATTTGGTTCCCCCCAAATAATTCTTAAAAGAACTGTTTACAGATTACTTGTAATGGTATATGTTGATTTTTTAATGTACAAAAAACACATAAACAATAATAACCTTTTCATAATCTAATGAACTGTAAAATAAAGTTAACTCAATTTAAAATTGCAAGGCAACTTTCTGCAGAGCTGTTTAGTTGATAACTTAAATCGAGTCAAAAGCTGAAAGTTGAGTCAGTTAAACAAACCTGTTCAGCAGGTTGCCTTACAAGATATTCAATTGAGTCAACTTTTATTAGTGTGGGAATGCTAGGAAAATGTTCTTACAACATACAGAATTTGCTAGCAGGAAAGAAATGTGTTTTGTTGCCTTAAGCAATTCCACATGTCTGATAACACTGAAAACATTTTCTCTTCTAAACAAAGTCGTATTAAGATTTGCGCAACAGAGAAATGGTTCAAATTTTGCTTGACATCTCTGGCAATCAAGTGATTCGGCAAATGCAGCAGTTGTGCGCCACATAATGGTGGGATTATAAGTGATTCCTCTATTTTTAACTTAATTATCCCGAGCTTTCATCCACTTAGTGGCATCTTCCATTTTACACTCATCACTGGCACAGCGAGAGTATCTATTTCCAGCAAATTAGACATACATCAAGACAAACTTTAAGCCAGATCCATCTTGATTTGATATTTACAGCAGGACGCCAATCTAAATCCAATTAGCATCATATGAAAGCAGCTGGTGAAACATGAGTGAAGTGAAAGGTTTTTTTTCCCTCCACACTTCACTGCATTTCTTGTATCCTGGGGTTGAACTTGTACACCACTGTCCCACCAGCCTGCTTACACTCCCCAGACTCAGCAGGTTCCTGATAGCAGAACATTTATCTTCATTAAATAAAACTATTCCACTCTGCAACACAGATCGGTACCCCATACGACCATCAGAGAGCCCATCAGAACTAAACAGAGACTAGGAAATGTACTTCTATTCATTTTAAGAATGGATAGCAATTGAATGATATCTATTCTTGCCAGTTAAAATACAAATATTATCAATTATTTATTTTCTTTTTCATTCATTTTCCTTTGGCTTAGTCCCTTTATTCTTCAGGGGTCACCACAGTGGAATAAACTGGCAACTTATCCAGCATATGTTTTGCGCAGCCCTTCTAGCTGCAACCCTGTACTGGAAAACACCTATACACTCTCACATTCACACACATACAATACAGTTTATTCAATTCACCTATACTGCATGTCTTTGGACTGTAAGGGAAACTGGAGCACCCGGAGGAAAGCCACACAAACACGGGGAGAACATGCAAACTCCACACAGAAATGCCAACTGACCCAGCCGGGACTCAAACCAGTGACCTTCTTGCTGTGAGGCACCATGCCACCCTATTTCTTTTCATCAGAAATTATAAAATGACTTTATCAATAAGTAAAATGTGAACTTTAACATAATTTTAACACAGTAGTTGTAATATCTAATATCTAATGAATAATTAATTTTGTCTTTCTTTTATCCAACAGTGTTTTGTTCTATAGCCAATGGAAAAAATGATACATTTACTTTAAGGGGCCTTAAAAAATAATATATAAAAAAATGTTATTACAGCCAAACTAAATAATAGGGGCTCTTTAAAAAAAATTTTGGTGGATCAGGTCTGGAAAACACGACAGGACAGGGCTATAAATGATGACGAACTGGCACAGGACAGCCGACATGAGGAGAAGCAGAAATAATTAGCACACGAACAGGGGAACATGATAAACAAAGAAACAACACAAGCCATGTGCTCACAAATCAAGACTAGAACATGCAGCCAATGAGAGAAGTCACTAACTGCGTGTTCACATGAGACAAAGCACATGGCGCATGTAAACATGTTCCACGTGCTAAACACAACCCCAACATAAGACTGAACGCAAGGCATGAGTACACGATAAGTGCAAAAACTCACTGTGAAACATGAAACATGCATGTTTCATTGCAGTGCCAACCCAAACCGAAACCAACTAGACTGAGACGCTGGGAATGAAACACCGCACTGCAGACAGAACGAACACAAACACCAGGACAAGAGCGCATGTCCCAAGCACGCCAGACCTCGCAGACACACAAGGACAGAAAGTGAGTGAAACTCGAGCCGAGCACAACATACAAGAAAAGACAGGACTAGTGCCTGGACTTCAAAACAAGAATTAACAAGACCGAAGTGGCAGAATCCTGACACCATCAAAATAAAGTGTTACCTACATTTCTGGAGAGCGCCAATACGTCCCAGGAGGTATGTTTTTTTGCAGTTTTTGTTTTCGCGAATCCACCAGAGGGCGCTGTGTACACTTTTTCAGATCTCAAATTTCACGAGTGCCATTCGCGCCTGCTGTTCTCACGTAAATCCACCAGAGCCCGCTGTCTGACTGACTGACCAATCGACTGACCTACCCTCCTCCTTCCCTAAACCCAACCAATAGTGTTTTCAAAAGCACCGATTGATCCGCCCACCCACTTCCCTAAACCCAAATGAAAGTGTTTTGAAAAGCAATCCAGAAAAAGAAAAACCCTCGCATGATTTTTATCACATTTTCACCACATTTTACTACATTCCCACACTGTTATTTTCTTGTTTGTTTTATTTGGCTTCTGTTTTTTTCTCTTTCCCACTTTCTGAAACTATTCTTCACCAGACTCGAACAATGTCGTTGTGGTCAACTCCTCTATGCGTCTCAAGTCCGCCGACATAGCGAACTAACTGGACAAACTGGTAATAGCGGGAAAGCTGTCCACACAAAGGTAAGCGGTCAGTTGGTAAGCACTAACCGGAATGGTGTCATACCGCCCCGTATCGTTCATTTTAAAGACGAAATGCAGCCTACGAACTTCTGGATAAATATTTGTGATCTCCAGAAATGTATATAGGAGTAAGTTTCAGAATGAGCATATGTTGCAAAAAAATGAAGTTACAGCATTGTGAACTTGACATTCAACCTAAAAGTTTAGTTTTACTAAAACGCAGTCAAAGAAACGACTAAAACTGTAAATAAACAAGCTACATTTTCATACTGGTAAATAAACTAGTCACAATAGACATTGTTATTTTTCTCCCAGGACATTCATGTATTCTCTACAAATGTGCTTGAAAATCACAATGGATGATTCATAGCACCATCACAGACATCAGATGATCAACACGATTCAATATTTTGACTTGATAATTATCATCAAGTTATATCTCAGCGCTAAATGTCAGAAATGGAGCTAAATATACTAGCTGTAAAGTTAAACTGCTTTTTTTCTACATTTTATTTGCGCCATAATTCTGTGCAACACATATGTCACCTCCTCACACATTCTCACACATTATGCACACATTCCCGTGACTTAGTGAGACTTACGGCTACGCGGTATTTCAGAACTCGGGAAGACCTCTATTTTCAGCTGGAAGACTACAGCGGAGATGGTTTCTGGTTTATGTTGAACACTTGTTAAAGTTGCTCATATTCGGATTTTCCCCAGACCTTTTCAGGAGGTGTTTGATTACAGTGTCACTGCGCAGGACAGTTTGATTTCATACGAGCAAACAGAGCTCATCTCAGTGGAATGTATCACCTCGTGTGTTTTATTGAGTGTGATGAATCTGACCTGTTCGTTCCCACAGAAGAAAAACCATAGAAAGAGCTCAGCTTCAAGCTAGGGATCCAGGTGAATCTGGTTTTACTCATCGACTCACCATGAAAGGAGCAGGAGGGGTTGCCAGATATAACAGTTAATTACCTGTTAATTCAAATAAAAATAAGTACCAATTCCCAACATTAAATACTGGGTTATTACCTGCATATTATTAAGATATTGGCTGTTTATTAGTACTTTAATAAATATTAACTAATTCTACACCCATAATAATACCCAACTACTACACCACTAACTATAACTATTCAGCAGTGTATATGCTGAATACACTGGTCAAGCTGCACATGCTTTTACCTTGAGTTCATTTAAGTTTGCTTTTTGTAGTTGAACAAACAAAAGGTGAAAATGATATCTTTGTTTAATGCCAAATCTGCCAAATCCAATACAGACTCATTGTGAATACGTAGCCCTAAATACGTTTTTGTAGAAAGCGAACTATGTAGCCACGGGTATGTCTGGCTGCACTTCATCATTAAAATGAACACTATGGGACGATATGATGCCGCAGACGGCTTCTGTTTCTTTTCATGCTACCAGCTGAGTGAAGTTGACGGCAACAATGGGGTTCGGGTCCAGCGAAGAAACAAAACAAAAACAGAAACAAAAACGATGGCAAAAAAATTAAATAAACAAGTAAATAACAGGGTGAGAATGCGGTAAGAACTGAAAACGTAGTGAAAGGGCTTTTCTTTTTCTGGATTACTTTTGAAAACACAGTCGGTTGGGTTTAGGGAAGGGGTGGGTGGGGGAATTGGTCGGTCAGTCAGTCAGTCAGTCAGTCAGTCAGTTGACCGCAGCCTTACGTGAGAAAATCAGGCAATTTGAAGGGCTCTTATTTTGTAATTACGAATAAACCAGCCCTGAAAATGCCGTTTCTGTTTGTGCTTACCAGCTGACCGCTTACCTCCGTTTGAACAGCTTTCCCGCTGTTGCCAGTTTTTCCAGTAGCTCACCGTGTACATCGTGTACAGATTTGTGATGTGAAGTGGAGTTGATGACCGTGATGATGGGGTTTGAGTCTGGCAAAGAACGGTTCCAGAAAGCAGGTAAGACAAAAACAAAAGCCAAAAAATAAAATAAACAAGTAAATAACAGGGTGAGATTGCTTTTGAAAATTGTTGGTTGAGTTTGGGGAAGTGGGTGGGCGAGTCAATCGATAAAATTGGTTGGGTTTAGGGAAGGAGGAGGGTGGGTCAGTCAATTGAGGGGTCAGTCAGTCAGTCATTCAGTCAGTCAAAACAGTCAGTCGACAGCAGCCTCTGGTGGGTTTATGCGAGAACAACAGGCGTGAATAGCACTCGCGAGAGAAATTTGAGATCTTAAAAAGCATATATAGTGGCCTCTAGTGGATTCGCGAAAACAAAAACTGCAAAAAAAAAAACCGTAACATTTAGGAAATGTATATAGAGGTACGTTTTCAGAATGAGCCTGGGTTGAGTTAATCATAAGACAGCGTGAGGCTGTGATATATAATGACAAAATGTGTTTAGGGTAGTGGTATTTGTGTACAGATCAGTTCTTTGGCTGCTGTACCGTAATCCGCAGTTTATGAGCGACCCAAAAAAATTTATATTGACTAGAATGGGAATTTTTGACTTAGCTCGCCTTACTGCAGTATCACCACCCCCCTTAACTGTAAATCTTTTCTATACATATAGTGATAATCCAGATGAGAATTTCTTTAACAGAAATCAGCTAAAGCTAATAAATCATCCACAAATGTCTCCAAACATGTTCAGATTGCCCTGACATTTTAGTCGCTTTGCTGATCTTTAAACTCCTGCTAAAATGAGCTATGGTTTTGTCTCTGTCCAATGACAGTGCCCGTTTCATTTACAAGTGAGAGAGGGTTTAGCTTGACTTGAGGCGAAAGTTGATTAGTTGCTCCCAAAATAACAATGCCAGTGACTCGTGACCCCCAATATCCTCTGAGATGGTTAAAAATATATAAACCTTGCACACATACCAATAGGCCCAAGTCTATTCATCATTTAATTTTGAAGAACTCACTCGGAGACCATCCTCCATGTTTAGTTGTGGCCTGCATTTATTTTTGATGCATATGAATGCCGTAAAGGTGTCAGAAAGTTTAACCTGGTGCCATAAAATCAATGTTCTGTGTCTTCAACATAATGTAATCACCCCAGGGGTCGCAAAAAAATTGAAAGGCTGATGGCTTTTTATTTGCATGTTGTTTTTGTAATGTAACTATTAACTACTATTTTTTTCTTCTGCAGGTTATGATTAAATATGGTAATTGTAATAGTTTACAGTGCTTTACACATAGACTTGACTTGGGCGGGCCGCCCAGGTATATTAACGGCCTCCCAAGTATATTTAGTGACACTTTTTTTACTATTATTATCATAACTCTTTTACACTTGTTTTGTAATCGCCCAATATAACCAAACATTCGCAAGCAATTTCCTATTGGAAAATCTTTTCTCGTTAACCCCTTTCATACTGCTCAGGCAGTCCCAGACAGTCTCATGTGCTCTGCAGACCCACAGAGACTCGCACCTTTTTGCATCCGGCCGGGGTTTTAAATCTACTATAATGTCCGGGATTTGGTTTTGCTTTCGCTTTCTAAGCTGTTGTTAATTTTATGCGCACAGCTGCGAGAGAAACAATAATTAATTCTTTACCCTACTGAAAAAACAGCCTAAACCAGCCTAGGCTGGTTGGCTGGTTTTAGCTGGTCAACCAGGCTGGTTTTAGAGGGGTTTTGGCCACTTCTAGGCTGGTTTCCAGCCATTTCCAGCCTGGTCTTAGCTGGTCAGGCTGGGAGATGACCAGCTAAAACCAGCTTGACCAGCCTAGCCAGGCTGGGAGCCCAGCCAAAACCAGCTATGTCCAGCTTAAACCGGGCTGGTCAAGCTAGTTTTAGCTGGTTTTAGCTAGTCATTTTCCAGCCTGACCAGCTAAGGCCAGGCTGGAAATGGCTGGAAACCAGCCTGGAAGTGGCCAAAACCCCTCTAAATCAGGCTGGTCAACCAGCTAAAATCAGCCACCAGCTAAGGCTGGTTTTAAGCTGTTATTTTTCAGTAGGGTAATCTTAACGGCTTAACGAAAAACTTTACTAATACTCAGGGAGGACAAAATTACATCTAAATTGCCTGAAAATATTGGTTACACCATTAGAAATGGGTAATCAACCTCTACACGTTTTATTTTTGCAATAAATATAATTTTTTTTACAGATAATGTCTGTTTTATGCCTTTTCTCTGTCATTTATTTCCTATTTGCTGTATATTTTATTAATTTGATGTCGTCAATATATTACATATTTTATACATCTAAAATGCTTTGGCTATACTGTACAAAATGTAATGCCAATAAAGCAACCTGAACTTGAATGAGATAGAGAGGAGCAGATATCACTTGCCAGTACAATAGGTGCACATGGCCTCTGAATGGCATAAACGAGAAATAGTGGATTTATTTATTTTTTTTACTTTAACCCATTAAAAAGAAAACGTTTAAAACGGATAATAATAAAAATATTTTTAAAAATCAAATTATGTTTTGTTTGTTGCATATAGTTAAGTAGGCTATTTATGTGCAGTGGGTAAAAGGTGTGTTTCAGTCCGGCTACCACCACAAGTATATCTCAAACCTGTGGGAAGCACTGAGTTTAATAAATTGAATTAGATTTTTGGACATCACCAATGGACCCTCATTGTCCCGCAACCCTCACTTTGGGAACCACTGGATTAAGTTGAATTTCACTTTAACTTTGTAAAAAGTACTTTTTAAAAGGTACAAAAGTCACTATTTTTGCACCTTTATTTCTGAGGTATTGTGATTTTTGAAGTGTTTTTGGACCCTGTGTGCATTTAAACCAATTGTAGAAAAACCTATAACATTAAATTAGGAAACTTAAAAAAAAATTGGGGCGCTTTAAGCAACATTTATCTAGTATATCACTGACAGAAAATGCTGTTTGAACAAGCAAAAATGTAGCTTTTTCATGTGAAAGGTAGCCCAACTGGCATTCAATTTAAAGTGAGTATCGAGTTATTAAGCTAACGCTTCCCACATTTTGTCTTTTGCATGTTTCTCATTACATCTAGCTAATACGCTGCCTAAATTGTAGATTTACAGTCTATATATATGCTGTGCCAAGACCCAGCATGTATTTTCCCTCTTAAAATTCCCCAACCTTTTTGTTTTCAGAGTGTTTATGAGGTATGGAAAAGCATATACAGCAGTGGGGGACAAACATCTGTTGCAGCTGAACATCCCACTGGAGACGTTTCATTTTGCCATGAATGGAGGTGGTTGGCAGAAAATTATAGCTTCTTATAGGGACATGAACAAAATACCAATTTCCAATTTCCATCCAAGCCACAGGCTGACAAGAAAAATACAATAAACTCTGTGAATTTATAACTTTTAATGAGAGAGTTGCAGATGGGTATACAGATATAGAATGGGCTTAATGAAAGCATTAGTATTGGCTTTGAGTTACACTGTTCATTTATCATACCAGGTCAATTGGGTTTGCATATCGATGCTCATCATTTGCGTGAAACATTGCCCTGTCTGTCTCCACTCTCTCTATTTTTCACTCTGTACACATCCAGCACAGCAGCTGTTTGTTCTGTGATGCCATCTGGACTTTGTCAAGGTGGAACGATAGAGAAACAAATATAAAGACAACGTCAGAAGCCCAGGGAGCCAAACTACTATATCAAACTGTGCATGCCTTTATATTTATAGTAAACAGAGTGTTCAGAAGGATTAATGATCTGTGATGTTAGATTGAGTCCATATTCTCACAATGCATTCTTTAGAAAGAAGGTTAGTATTGCTCTACCTATAATACTAGAAAAAAAAGCACAATGGCAGCAAATATTATAGTGGTCCTTATTAATTTAATTTACTATTATTATCATTTAGATTCACTCAATAAACACTGCAATTGTAACTGAAGGCTGGAAGAGTTTGCTAATGTGGAATTTTTCTTACTAACATATCAATAACTATGTTTTAGCTCAATAAATTCCTAATTTGCAGCTTATTAATAGTAATTAATGTAGTGGTTGGTTTCAGGTATTGGGTACACGCTCAGAAAAATAGTACAATGTTGTACCAAAGAAGGTACAAACCCTTGTCACTGGGGCAGTACCTTTTTATGGAACAGAATTGTACCTTAAGACAAAGAAACCAATTTGTATCATTGCAATTTGTAACTTTAAGGAAATTATTTGTACCATGAGAGACCAAAATGTACCTTTGGTTTTTAAAAAATGTAGATACAATATTGTACCTTCATCAAAGGTACAAATCTGATCCATGAAGGTACCACTATAGTGACAAGACATTTTGTACTTAACAGTGTCAAATGTGTTACTTCAAGAACTATTTAAAGGCATTTTGCGACATCCAAAATGTCAATTTATTTTCAGTAAATTTTAAACATCAAATACATTTTAAAAAAAATGTTTATTTTTTTATATATTTTTGTGTAAATGCATCTTTCCCATTTACAGCAAAGATTAAAAATACTTTAACATAAATCAAAATATCTATTGCTTGCTAAACATGTCACACTTTTCACAAAAATGTTACACAAATGCATTCTCCCATCTACAATATTAAACTTTTTTTCTCCAATTTTCACACAAAACCTTTGTAATCATCTAAAAGATAATTTATTTACATAATTTTAAAATAGAAATAGAATTAACGCAAAAGTATTGTAATGTGAAATGCACCAATGTTTGATTAGTTTTACAATACTAAAATGTCTGCATGAACACTTTGCATATGCAGGACTTTGTCAGCTCACGTGCGTAGTGGAGAGCAAACGCCAAAAGGTGCCGCTATCAATAATGAAAATGTATTTATCAGAAAATGCTTAACATATGTTCATTAAAAATGCCTTAAATGTTTAATTTGCAATACCTACTGTATAGTTTTGATTTACCAGTTGTTATGTATTATAGAACATAACATATGCTTTTAAATGATTCATGAATCACTTATATCAGTAATATTATTTTCATAGATATTGTAATAAAGAAGGAGTTGTTCAACAACTTATGCACCTTTTATGAGAACAATTGTGTACCTTCATTTCAAAATGAAGTGTACAAAACAGTATCATAAGAGGTCTTTTCTGTACCATACAAGGTACAACTTTTACAAAGGTACACAACTGTTCCTTAAGGAACATTACTTGTATCACTGTGTACCTTTTTTTCTGAGAGTGTAGAACTAGGAATGTAGCATACGATCATGCAGAATATGTACTTTATAAGTATTAATAAACAGCCAATATCTTAATAATAGGCAGGCATAAGCCCTTAGCTAATAGTGAGACTTGGTCCCCTACTAAAGTGGCCAACCATTACTGTGTTTTTATTTTTATTGATATAATTTTTACCTTAGATGGAGATCTTACCTCTTGTAGGAGACCTTCCAAAACAAATCATTATAATATTTCTGAAAACCTACTCTGGAGATCGCAAATTATGTAGTCAGAGGTACGAATGGCTGCATTTAATCTTTAAAGCGAACGCTATTGGGCGGTATGATGCCATTCTTTCAAGCTTACCAGCTGGCCACTTACCTCAGTGTGGACGGCTTTTCCGCTGTTACCAGTTTGTCCAGTGGCTAGCTGCGTATGTCGGTGGACTTGTAACATGGAGCGGAGTTGACCAGCACAACAATGTTTGAGTCTGATGAAGAACGGTTCCAGAAAGCTGGTAAGACTAAAACAGAAGCCAAAAATTTAAATATACAAGTAAATACCAGGGTGAGAATGTGGTAAAATCTGAAAACATGGTAAAAATCAGGCAGCCTCGAGCATTTTCATCTTTTTCTGGACTGCTTTTGAAAACACTGTCTGTTTGATAGGGTTTGAACTGTATTCACTAGTTCAGACTTAATTGGGATCATTACGGGGCATCGGTAAGAATGCACATAATCCAGGAGTCCAGTCAGAGGTATTTAATGGGTTAATTGGAATATGCACATATGTGCGTGTGTGGGTGTGGTTTCTACAATAAACACAAAGGATATAAATAATCAGTTTACAATGACATGAGAAATGAACATCAAATTACAGATGAAATATTAGAACAGAATATGTTGCTAAATAAATGTTTACATAATTACTGCACCCAATAAAGCATGTGGCTTCAGCCCACAATAACTGCAAATTTCACTGACATTGTTTAAACAGCAACTACACACTGCAGATAATGTATATATGGTATAACACTCAAACATATTTGATACTTAGTTATCAACAACTCGTTAATACAACGTGCGTCGGCGCCTCGTGCACGAATGATAAACATTCCTTTGCTAGCATTAGCTCAATGCACGTGCAATGGGACATATGACAAGTCCGACCGGCGAGTGCAAACCCTAACAACAATGCAAGCATGGCAGGTTCATGAACATTTATGTTGGAACTTGGAAGTAAACTTACTTTAAAAGTTACACACACTCATAAGCTTGGCCGTGATACATCTGGCGACTCGCATACCTCTCACGAGCGCTCTCACGAGTCCTCCGTAGCACTAAAGCGAAACTGCAAGTTGCGTCAGTCTCTGGGGGCGGGACTAATGTATAGCTGTCAATAAATCCTAAACTACTATTAATTCCCTAAACCTTTTCAACACTGTCAATTGGGTTTATTTAAGGAGGATCGGTCAGTCAGTCAGTCAGTCTACAGCATCCTCTGGTGGATTTATGTGAGAAGAGCATGTGTAAATGGCACTCTCAAGAGAAATTTGTGATCCCAGAAAGCATACACATCAGCCTCTGGTTGATCTGTGAAAAAAAAAAAAACTCTAAAAAACGTAGCTTCTGGGATGTATTTGGAGCTCTCCAGAAATGTATATAGCGGTACGTATTCAGAATGAGCCTGGGGTTGCATTTAATTGAGCAAATGTCTTTTTCTTCTCAAAAATGTTCTAAAAGCCTCCTGGTGTAGGAGGTCATTTCATTTTCTTACCTTAAACCACTTCTAAAAGCAAACAAAAACCATCACAGATGTCCTTTTTTGTTTGTTTACATTTCAGGCTAATTCACTTAAGCAGTTAAGAGGTCAACATAGCAACAACAACATAATAAAAAGCATTAATGCATAATTTGTCCGATTTCTAGTCAAATTTTTTGTTTAAAACATTTAAATACCAAACACATTCGTACCCTATTGTGTGTTCGAAATTTGCAAATGCTCTGAGCTCTTAGTGGAAAGCAGTTTTATTTTACTACACGCTGTTTTATGCGAGAGATTATACCAGCAGGGTGGTTGACATTTCAAGATTGCACAGCCACAGGGCTTTACAAATGTTTTAGACAAAGGCCTTTTTTTTCTTCTTGCTGTTGAAAATTTCCACCATTGGAGATGGCGACAACTGTAATTACAGTCACATTATGTAATGCTCTGTTCCATATTATTAAAGGCATGAAATTGAACTATATTGCATTTCCAGCCTCCCTGACAGCACTCTGTCACACGTTCAGCATGACAGGAAAATATACATTTAGGAACATCATGTGAAATCCAAATCATGATAAAATAATTGGACAGTCTTCTTGCTTAATTGATTTTATGCCTCAAAAAAATGTGCTTTCCGCATGCTCCAATAGCATCAGAAGTTCATGAAAGCATGAAGCATTTAAAATCGCTTATACAATGCTATGCTGGCTTCCCATCTGTAATAGTTCTCTGTTTTATGTCATTAAACAGTAACACAAAGGTCAAGCTAATAAATTTAACGACAAAACAAAAACAGATTAAAAGCAGACAGAGAACTGCCAACGAAACATGAAATCATTTCATAAGATCTGATTGGATATCTTAAGAAACAGTGAGCACAACTCAGCGGTGCATCTCTGCGAGAGTCTGCTGGCTGGCTGGTGTGTTATAAATATAATAAATTATGGATCAGAGAACTTTCGCTTCAGTCTGGAATACTGAATTTAGAGAGACAAGGATGGCGCGGCAACCTGGAGTGAATTATTTTTGGGCCACCCAACTAATAAAACAGATAATTATATTTACAAAATGGGATTAAACTGTTGATATGTCAGTAGAGTGCATAAATGTGTCTCAATTTTTCAACCAGCACTAGATTTGCATTTGTTCCCATTCATTTTTTTTTATAAAAAAGGAATTTTAAAAGTAACTTCATTAAAGTGTTATAAGCCATGAGCCAAACCAACCAGCTATGAGGAGAATCAAACTTTCAAACACTGATTTTAAGAGGTAAAACTAAGACTAAGGTCTAAGACAAAAGAGATACTAATGGCTTTAGAAGGGATAGTTCACTTAAAAATGAATATTTACTCACTCTCAAGTGGTTCTAAACCTTTATGAGATTCTTCAGCTCAGTTTTATTAGTGAAACTGTTTATACAACATTATGGGTCATGTACTTTTTTCTGCATGAACTTTACATTTAAACATGGTTTTGAATTATTGAACACAAGAGTTGAATTGATGTGAAAAGATGAGTTCACCAAAAGCATATAGACTCGATTGACAATCTCAGAGTTCAAAGAAAGTGTTTCAAGGTTTATCAGTTTTTGCTAAAAATCAATTTCTCTGTGAGGAATCTGAACCCAGCTGTTAAGTTCTACACAACCCAGAATCATTCTGATTACGTACCCTATATACATTTCTGTAGAGCGCCAAATACCTCCCAAGAGCAACATTTTCTCTTGTAAATCAACCAGAGGTCGCTGTCGACTGACTGACCGATTGTCTGACCCACCCTCCTTCTTCCCTAAACCCAACCGATGGTGTTTTCAAAAGCACAGATTGACCCGCCTACCCACTTCCCTAATCCCAGCCGACAGTTTTACAAACCAATTCAGAAAAGGAAAAGCCCTCGCTTGATTTTTACCACATTTTCAGATTTTACCACATTCTCACTCTGATATTTACTCTGATATTTACTTTATTTATTTTATTTTTTGGCTTTTGTTTTTTTCTTACCATCTTTCTAGAACCTTTCTTCGTTGGACTCGAACCTCGTCGTCATAATCAGCTCCTCTCTGCCTCTCAGGTCTGCCAACGTACATGGCGAGCCACTGCACAAACTGGTATCATCAGGAAAGCCGTCCATATGGAGGCAAGTAGTCAGCTGGTAAGCATGAAAAGGAACGGCATCATACCGCCCTATAGCATTCGCTTTAAAAACGAAATGCAGCCATACGTACTTCTGGATACAGAATTTGCGATCTCCAGAAATGTATACAGGGCTACGTTTTCAGAATGAGCCTGTATTGGTTCTTTAAGATTTGATTTTGCATACAGCTTAAGTAGAGAAAAGTTAGGTATAATGAGGAGAAAATTAAGCAAAGTCCTTTTAAAGTTGCACAGTGTCAAAAATGCAACGAAGTGTGTCCAAACGCTACTTTTTCCAGAGAGCTTGTTCTGTTTTTGTATTTGGGTTTCAAAAGGATACTACACAAAGAGAGAAGTGCTTACAGTTTAATTTTTAATTTAATTTAATTTAATTTAATTTAATTTAATTTAATTTAATTTAATTTAATTTAATTTAATTTAATTTAATTTAATTTAATTTAATTTAATAAAAAACATATATCTAACAATTGACAAAGGACACCTTCCAGAATCTCTCCCAGTTCAGTGCTGGATCCAGCTAAAACTCCTCAAAGAAGGAGCAGCTCCAACCATAATAGAAGCAGCTGTGGATTGTGAACTACAATCTGTGAGTATTTTTATTTGTTAAAATTAATCTATTACATGCATATTGTCTAGCGTTAATAGTATGCTGTAGCAAGGACGTAAACAAGGATGTAAACAATGGGAAAGGCAGTTTGGCACCGCTAACAATTTAGCTACAAATTCATATTTATCAGTCAAACCCCTGTAAACACCCACAATCTTCAGCAGTGCTGCAGTGTCTCTCTAGCCAGCCACTTTCCCTGCGTTCTACATCTCAAATAACGAACCCACAAAAGATATATGAACATTTCAGATTACTGACACATGCTTATTCTGAATATGTAGGAAAGACACTTATTTTAGAGAACAGAGAGTCATTTTCATGTTAGCTGAGTAGCAGTATATTATCAAAGTAAGATATATGAAAAAATAACATGATTTTCTACAAATGAAGCATGAACACACACTGCTTTGCACCCTATAAACACAACCAAGCCTTAAGAATACACTCTGGATCACCCCTTTAATTTTTTAATACAATTATCTATTAAGTCTTCAGTTATTTAGAGCTGTGAATTACAACCACATCCAATACAACAAACCAAATATTCTTAAAAGAAGTGTCGATAAGTGTTGGTAATTATTGACTGTTGAAGTGCCCATGATATCAATATTGTGCTTGTTCATTATGACAATATATTGAATATCATGTGACTTTATCCATGTAGACCTCACATCTGTCAACAATTGAGAACTGCTGAGGTAAAATCCACTCTACTTTCAACAAACGACTGTCTCACCATGTGACCTATCCAGACCGAATGAAACACAGGCTGTCTACCCCAACCGCTGAGCATTTGCAAAAAGGGCAAGGCCAAAGGACACACACTATAGTCTCCTGTAGAATTAACTATATTTATATCCTCCTTCAGGGTAACATTCCCATTTCCCATTACTTTTCCACCACACTGAGTAGAAACATGTTGGAGGAATTTTCCACATTCTTGTTAGCATCCCAGTTTCTTTGGTCAAAACCCGCAAATATTCTCATTTTGCCAGAAGGTTGTCTAGTCCTGTTTGAGCTTCATCCATATTTCTTTTTTGTTCGCTCTTAAATTAAACGACTGTACGCTTAAAGAGACTGCGGTTGGAGGCTATGTATTCGTCACGTTTGGTTTCCCAAATTAAATCCTTTGTGATGTTGTGTATATTAAGATGACACTACAGTGATTTATTGAGAAGAAGCGTCATGTAGTCGGCGGGAAAAGCAAGCCAAATGAAGGCGACTATGCTTGGGTGGGTTGCATAATTGAAAACAGGCATCTCAGTGGCATGCCGGAGACTTAAAATGGCCCTTTTTCAACAATTTGGTCTCTAGTCTTTTGTTCAGACACTTTGGACTGGGGTTTCAGGCAAGATTTACGGTAGCATTCAGCACTGCATTTCTGAAAACCTCAATCAGAAAAACCCTTTACCCATTCAAATTCAAGGGGAAAAAAATCTAAAGTAATACATAAACTATTAAATAAAATGATTATTATTTTAATGTTATTTATTTATTATTATTACTAATATTATATAATAAATATTATTGGTTTTATGTTATTTATCATTAATAATTATCATCCATTCATTAATAAAAATCATCCATAAAATCATAATCTGACATCAAATGATTTATAAAATCATAACAAGAGATTGATGCTTTCACCCCTAACTTAATATGTAACCAAATTAACCGAAACCCCTTTCACCCCTAACCAAATATGTAACCAAATTGTTACATATTTGAAAATGAGAAAGGTAAAAAGTCCCTGCATAATAATAATAATAATAATAATAATAATAATAATAATAATAATAATAATAATAATAATAATAATAATAATAATTGAACAATAATAATAATAATTATTGAATAATAATTGAATAATAATTTAGTTTTTAATATGAATTTAAATAATAATAATAATAATAATAATAATAACAACAACAATACCAATAATAACATTAATAACAATGCCAATAATAATAATAATAATAATAATAATAATAATAATAATAATAATAATTGATCTTGATTGTGTTTATGATATACATTTAAAACAACAATAATAATAATAATAATATTAATAATAATATATCTTCATTTTATTCTAGACATAAATTTGAATTGTTATTAATAATAATAATAATAATAATAATAATAATAATAATAATAATAATAATAATAATAATAACAACAACAACAACTGACATCAATTTTGTTCTTGATATAAAACTGAAACAATAATAATGATTATGATAATAATAATAATAATAGATCTAGATTTTGTTTTTAACATAGATTTAAAATAATAATAATATTTATAATTGATCTTGATTTTGTTTTTAATATAAATTTAAAATAATAAAAAAATTATAATAATAGATCTTGATTTAAATATAAATTTTAAATAATATTAATCTTGGTTTTGTTTTTTGATATACATTTAAAATAATAATATTAATAATAACATATATTGATATTGTTCTTGATATACATTTGAAATAATAATAATAATATCTTGATTTTGTTTTTGATACACATTTAAAATAATAATAATAATAATAATAATAATAATAATAATAATAATAATAATAATAATAATATCTTGATTTTGTTTTATTATATTCATTTAAAATAATAATAATAATAATAATAATAGATCTTGATTTTGTTTTTTATATCCATTTAAAATAATAATAATAATAATAATAATAGATCTTGATTTTGTTTTTTATATCCATTTAAAATAATAAAACATCTTGATATTGTTCTTGATATAAATTTGAAATAATAATAATATCTTGATTTTGTTTTAGATATACATTTAAAATAATAATAATAATAATAATAATAATAATAATAATAATAATAATAATAATAATAATAATAATAATAATAATAATAGATCTTGATTTTGTTTGTAGATATACATTTAAAATAATATTAATAATAATAATAATAATAATAATAATAATAATAATAATAGATCTTGATTTTGTTTGTAGATATACATTTAAAATAATAATAATAATAATAATAATAATAATAATAATAATAATAATAATAATAATAATAATAATAATAATAATAATAATAATAATTGATCTTGATTTTGTTTGTAGATATACATTTAAAATAATATTAATAATAATAATAATAATAATAATAATAATAATTATAATAATAATAATAATAATAATAATAATAATAATAATAATAATAATAACAACAACATCAATTGACCTTGATTTTGTTCTTGATAGAAATTAGAAATAATAATAATAATAATAATAATAATAATAATAATAATAATAATAATAATAATAATAATAATAATAATAATAATAATAATAATAACAACAACAATTGACCTTGATTTTGTTCTTGATATAAATTTGAAAAAAAAATTATCTTGATTTTGTTTTTGATATAAATTTAAAATAATAATAATTGATCTTGATCTTATTTTTAATGTAAATGTATAATAATACTACTACTACTAATAATAATGAAATCAAACAAAAATAATAATAATAATTAAATTCAACTAAAATAATAATTAAATTAAAATAAAATAACAATAACTATATATAACATTTACATCAAGAACTAAATCAAGATTATATCAATATAGCAAAAATGTTATGCTTTATTACAAAAATAATTAAATATACTTGAATATGCTCATAACTGAAACAAATAATCTAAATATCAAATTATGTTCCTTATTTTTTTATTAAACTAACATTTTTACTATTTTTTAACTATTTAACTATTTTTAAAGTTTCTATCACCTAAGCCTGGTTGGTTCTTGATTCACTTTTGAGGATGAAATTGTATTTTAGTTTTATATTATACACACACTTCATGAAAACTGACTCAAGAACCAGGCCCAGGTGTTAGGAGTTAACTTCTAGAACTTATATCACAAGCACATTTAGTTCTATATCTGGACTGCCCGCGGTGAAGCGCACCTCTGCCAGGATAGATACATCTGGCAGCAAAAAACTGCACTGGATTAAAAGTTCAAAAGACTTACTGGCCTTATCCAGCTGCCTTTGCGGCCTTGTACAGAGAGTAAGCTCAGTCAAAACACATTGTTTCCATGATAAGGTAACTGACAGCAAGGTCAGAGCATGATAAATCTTGGCTGAGAAAACCTGGCGTAAACCTTTTGACTTGGCCTACTGTGTTGCCCTATCAACTTCACGGTATCTGCTTCTCATGTGGTGCAGTCACAGCTCAAAAACACATGACATTGAACCAAGTTGAACAAGAGGTGAGCGAATAAATATGTGAAATTATGTTCACGCTGAATGAAAGACTTCTTTTCAGACAGGGTTGTTTTTTCATGAATCTGATAAGACTATAATAATAATAATAATAATAATAATAATAACATTAATAATAATTTTTATTATTATCATTTTTATTATTAACAACAACAACTATTATTATTATTATTAATATTATTACTAGCATTACTATTACCAGCAACAACAACTATTCTTCTTCTTCTTCTTATTATTATTATGATTATTATTATTAACAACAACTATTATTATTATTAATAATAATATTATTACTAGCATTACTATTATCAGCAACAACAACTATTATTATTATTATTATTATTATTATTATTATTATTATTATTATTACTAGCATTATTGTTACCAGCAACAACAACTATTATTATTATTATTATTATTATTATTATTATTATTATTATTATTATTATTATTATTATCATTATTATTATTATTATTATTATTATTATTATTATTATTATTATTATTATTAACAACTATTATTATTATTATTATTATTATTATTATTATTATTATTATTATTATTATTATTATTACTAGTATTATTACCAGCAACAACAACAACTATTATTATTATTATTATTATTATTAACAACTATTATTATTATTATTATTATTATTATTATTATTATTATTATTATTATTATTATTATTATTTTATTAACAACTATTATTATTATTATTACTAGCATTATTATTACCAGCAACAATAACAACTATTATTATTATTATTATTATTATTATTATTATTATTATTATTATTATTATTATTATTATTATTATGATTATTACTAGTATTATTACCAGCAACAACAACAACTATTATTATTATTATTAACAACAATTATTATTATCATTATTATTATTATTATTATTATTATTATTATTATTATTATTATTATTATTATTATTATTATTAACAATAACAATATGAGTTGACTCTATTACAATTGAATCAATAGTTTTAAACACTGTGTACTTTCAGATTTAAACCTTAGCTGGATATTTCACTTCACTTAGAGCTGTGTTACACACTACATGGAATGTCATTCTCAAAAACCCATAATAGAAGCTCTTTAATTTATAAAAAATATCATTAATTAAAAAATAAGGTAATCAGAATTTCCATGGAGCCCTTTATGCAGTGTTTAAATGCGTACTTTATAACACTAAATTTCTCCAACATATTTTATTGGACCCCACCCTTGATATCATTATGCACATAAATATGCAAAGACCACACTGGAATAATAAACGGGTCCATAAACAACTGTTATCACTGAGCAAAGCCTCAAATCATTGAAAAGAACCAAACAGGAAGTTTTATAGGGCTTTTATAGGACTGTAAACAATTTAACTTGGGAGTTTAAAATATGCTTTGCAATGTGAAATCTCTCGAGATTACACAATTATGTAACAAAATGTGTTTGCATTCTGCGGTAACCAAGAAACTTGCATCATAAATGTCATTTAATTGCAGAGTAAGCATTTTTCTTAGGGATCTGATATAATTTAGGAGTCAGGTTTTTTCCAGAAAGATGTGTATAAAAAAAGTCAATTTAAAGAAAACATAAAAAAAGAAAAGAACCAAAACAACACAAGCAAGCCTGTCGAATATAAAGAAGGAAGCAAACACAGCGGTATGATAAAATAAAAGACCCACCCAGACTAATGTGTGCCTAGTGAGGGCTCCTGGCATCTAGGTGAGGGCAAGCAGGAGCCAACATATCTGGAAATGAGTAAACTCTCAAGGGCCCTGCGCTTGCAGCCCACTAGGGGCCCTTAGGCTAGCCCTAAGTGGGCCCATTAATTACCAGAATAGGCAACCTGCTCTGGGATTAATGTGGGCTGTCCTTAGTGCTCACAAAAAGCCAGTATGGGGTAGGTTTGGGCGGTAATACCGTAATATGGTATACTGCGGGATCTAAAAATAGATAATCTAAATAAATAATTAAATATTATTTATTTAATGCCTAAAAATGCGTATGCGTGATTGTCAACACGGGACAGTGTGGAGGAGAGTGGTGAGGTAAGATGGCATGTCGCGCACCAAGTGACCTGGTCTCGAAAAACACAACTTCTGTAGTTTGGTAGTATTTCGGGTTTCGACCGAACGAGAAGGGAGACATGGTAAATACGAACTAAAGGTCTGCAATCCTGCTGCTGTATCGCGGGAGCTGCGGGACCCAACCAGATTTATTGCGGTGCGGGAATACATTTCTGAATAAAGTGCGGGTGCGGTCGGTGTAATTTGAACGGGAGTGGGCGGTCTAACAATATCGATCCAGAGCGAGCAAGCATGCAACCCAGTGGATGCTGTTTGTGTAAATGAGAGAGCATCCCGCGCAGATCTCTAATACGAACAGGACAAACAGGTGACCGCGAACCTAAGGTCGTATATACGGTATTTAGTTTCTGAATGGTTTTGGCACAAGCCAACAGTTTGGTGATGCTGTCTGAGCCTTACATCATATTTTTTTTATTATGCACGGTGATACCGTATACCGAGGTAAAATAGGGAGAAGGTTTGACGGTATCAAAATTTGGATACCGCCCAAGCCTAGTATGGGGTGTGGGCCATACCTGGGCTAGCTCACACTGGACCTGTTTATTTGGTGTGGGTTAACTATGATGGTCCAGGATCAACATTAGTGTATTTACACTTTAAATGATGATGATGGTCCAGGATCAACATTAGCGTATTTACACTTTAAATGATGATGATGGTCCAGGATCAACATTAGTGAACTTACACTGTATTTAAATGATGATGATGGTCCAGGATCACCATTAGTGAATTTACACCGTATTTAAATGATGATGATGGTCCAGGATCACCATTAGTGAATTTACGCTTTAAATGATGATGATGGTCCAGGATCACCATTAGTGAATTTACACTTTAAATGATGATGATGATGATCCAGGATCAGCATTAGTGAATTTACACTGTATTTAAATGATGATGATGAAATTTTATAATAAATTTTGAGTCACAAACAAGAAAAAACAATAACGTACTTTCAACTTAGAGCAAGTAAAAGGAGGGAAATATTCAAAATAGTCTAATGGGATTTGATCAGCTCACAGTGATAACATTGGAGGGCTGTGACTGGTTGATTGAAATGTTGATCCAGGATCGCATCCTACTTGGCAAAATCACAGTCACCGCCCACAAATGTCTCCAAAACCTGACAGGTGGACAAATCTAAACTTGTTTTTATTAAAATAAATATTAATGAATTGTCATTAATTAAATGAAAAAGCCCAGCTGAGGTGAAGAAGGCATGGAGGCAGTGGTTTTTATATTAATGTAGAAAATAATAATTTTTGTAACATTTTTTGCTGGTACATCCTGTGTGCATTAAGAAATGTGTAAGCATTTGAACCCACATAGGTGCATAACTAACACGCTCTGCGTTGGACTTTAGACCAGCTTTTAGTTGGTAAAGGGTGCAGTCTAATTCAGTTCCTCAAAATAGCAACGCACCAACAATGCACCTAAACACACCTCCTTTATAGACCAGAACACCCAGAGTCCACAAAATGGATTTGCTATTTAAACAACGTAGCGCTGGTCTGAAAATAGCCACAAATCATGCCATACACATCTTGCGCCTTATTATGCCCGGTGTTTAATAGGGCCCAATGTGTGTAACCTAACCCCCCTGAAAATCCAGTTTATTTCAATAGTATCTGGATGCAGACATGGATTTGCAAATCTGAGACTGCATATCTCAGAGATACTCAATATTCAGTTCAGCTGTAAATACAGTACATCATCATGTTGAAATAAAAGTCTGCAGCAAATCCTGATTCACATAAGAATTGTACATTTCATTGGACAAAAGTAGAAAACAGAGAAAATATGAGGCATTTTCAAACATACAGTATCTGGATTAGTGTAAAGCTGTAGCCGCATATAAACATTGTGGACAGGTTTAGTCTGTAGCTGTGGTCATAGCTGGATAATAAAGGACAGATCTACTTTATAGAGAACAGCCAGGGTCAATCAATGTGCTTGGTGCTGGTTATTTGGTCATGCAGGACAACTTTTGTGTCTTTTTACATCTAAAGATAACCATGCGACCTTTCACAAAGATGAAAAATTGAACCAGAGAGATCATGGCCAAGAGGACAAGAAGTCTTATCGGAGCTTGAAGTGATGAGCTGCCATCTAAATGTCAGAGCATCCGTGATCTTAAAGGTTGAGAAAGTTGAAGGAAAGATAAGTTTCAAGAAACTAGCATGCATTTTCACATACAAGCAAGGAGAGAGGATTTCTATAGCATATGGATCGAGTATAACTCCAGTCATTAATCACCTCACTGGTATGGCCACAATACAGGCTTTTATTTGCGTTCAATGTTGTGTGCGCAATGTCAGAAATAAATGAATGGGACTTGATTGCGTCTGGTTTGTCCATAGGCTTTATGGTCACGGTGGTCATGTGAGATCAATGGTGTAGCTAGCATGTTATGGGTTTGAGGTGGACCATAAATGTGGCTGAAGCTTCCTCTTTTCCTGTTTCTTCCTTAATTGAGTCAGCTGGATTAAATTATGCTTTTGAGAAGCAGGACTTTCTCAGGCTGTGTTTCTGATTGCAGCCTTACCACGTAAAGTACGGCACACAACTTACTGTAAAAGGGATAACAGGTATAGTAAAAACTTTTGTTTCCTTTGAATCGTTTGATCTATGTTGTTCAAAATACATTATAATAGCCATTGGGCTTTTTTCCTGAGCTAATATGGCAATTAAAGTGAAATGTACAGAGAATAATGTTAAAAAATTGTGTTCAATTTTTCCAGAGAACATACAAGTGTGGGTTTCCATCTTCCTGTGTTAACTTGATGTGTGAAAAATGGTTAATGCAAATAATGGAGATGAAAACACATTTGCTGAATAAACTTATAGCAAGTACTTTTTTCATTATGCTGTCATTGTTTATTGTTGGTCGCTAAGTTACCAATATTACAGTCCATATATATTTACATTAGATGTCGCCTACCCTGTTGTTGTCTATTGGAAGGATTGCGTCAATAGAGCCACCATTTTAGTACAGGTAGCGCTCCTTTGCAATGAATGCGGGACCAAGGTGCAGTGGAGGACTGGCCACCCAGAGCCAGAGATTTTCTCGGAGGTCAGTATGCAAATATTTTTTTAATTATAAAAATAATTTCATTAAAAATAGTTAATAAAATGAAAATAATTTTACATCACTTTTCTACATCGATTTATAAGTGACCGCACAAGCATTGCCGATAAAGAGCATGTGTTTGTGTGCTTGGAAATGTATTATCCTCCTTCCCTGTTAAATTTGATCTAATCCGGGTCCTGAAACACGCCTGCTTTCACTTCTCATACTAACAGAGGGAGCAATTAGTTTGTGAATGCATCTCTGTTACGAACCACTCGTTCACATAGCCGACAATAATACAAGATTCTAGCACCACTTGTTTTCATATTTCATTTACATTGTGTGCTGATTTTATTCAACAAAACTAGCATAAGCCTAGAATTGGTGCTACCTTACCTTATAGTGAATGTAGTAAGTGACTGTATTATCATAATGTTACTTGTTGAGCACAAAAGTTCATAACAGAGAAAAAGTAAAAAAAACTAAATCTTACCTCTGAAATGTTCTGCCTTTATGCATTTTTTTGTGTGCTCATTATTACACCCATACACAGCGATAAAGTCCAGCATCTTCACATTGGTGAGAGGGGTTCGGGGGTTGAGATGTCTGAATAACACTGTTGAGAATCGGGTTATTAACGATGCTGTCCTGTTAGTAACTGTGCTATAGAGTGGATTTCGGGCGGCGATCGGTCACTATACCTGTCGCGGTCGAAAGTGAAGAGGGTTGAGGATTCGCGGAAGAAAGTGAAGAGCTGGGTGGGGCAGGGCGGGGAGGGGTTGTGAGTGAGAAGGGGGATCAGTAAAAACAGGTGCTTGATCAGATTTCAAAGGTGCCGGATGCGGATTTAGCTTGTTCCGGCACAAATTAAGTCCTGCATTTCTGGAGAAGATTCGCCATCAAGACCAAGTTGTGGATTACTTCAGAAGAGCAGCGCGATCAGGCGATCATTATTCAGAGGATAATAATGTGTAGAACGGTCATAAATGAGGTTGGTGTCTTCTTCCTTTAGAGTGCGCATAAGCATTAGCTCTGGCAACCTGAAAATATGCAGATTTTGTTTGATTCATACGTTTAGAAACAAAACTAAAGAGAGAATTTTGTTTAATTTTATTGGCGTTTCCAAATATGTAATGTAATCGTAAGCTTGGCAAACACTTTTGGAGAATTTGATGTTTCCCCATTCAGACAGAATGCCCTAAATACTGCCTGAGAGGCATTTCAAAGATGGCTGCCAAGTAAAATCACCTGCCTTAAAGGGACTTTGCTACAGTCAGCCATTCTAATAACTTAGCGGAAGTGCACCTAATTTGCATTTGTGATTTTTTCTTTTTTGCAAACTTCGTAAATATTCTCTTCGTGTTAACTTGACAAAGGTTTCTTTGCATTGGTGTAGCAGCTATTCTAATCAAATGAATAATAGATTGAAATTCTGGCTAATTGATAACCAATAATAACAAAATATGTAAGCTGATACCAAATATAGGCATAGAAATATACAAAGCATTTATGATCTGATAGTGATACGGAGAACAATATATTGTACATCTGTAAAACTTGCAACAAAAATGCAGTAACTGTGTCATTTTTACCATGTTTTTACTTCACTTTGAGCTGTTTTGTCAATCTGTGCTATACAGAACCCAAGTGGTTTGCATTATAAGTGAAATGTACCATGTGATCTGCTGAGCAAATTTACCATTTAAGAAAAGCTACACATACAGTGATAGATCTATGATATTTTACATGATATAACAAAATACTGTATGGTTTATACTGAGTTTATATTGAGTTTTCTTTCATTTATAATCTGCCTCATGAACATAATTTGCTGCATTAATGCAACTTAAACTGAAAATCAAAGTGAATTGTCTGAATGAATAGAATATTCCCATTGCAGCGCTGTGCCTTACAATGTCACAGAGGTATGCAAATACACATAGTAAGATGTCCTACTATTGCATTTGGACTGTCTGATTTTTTTACAAATAAGCTCTGATCTGTAGCACACCCATCTTTTAAAGTTTACATGATTTAATGAATTTAAATTAATGTATTTTAAAAGCCAGTACTTGAATAATCTTAGCAAAGCTCTGTTTCCAGTCTGCAGCATGTCAGGGAGCACTTGACAAATGGCCCCATTTCATTAATTATCCTTTCATAATCCTCGAGTTTCCCTATAATCTTCTCCTGTACTCATCCCAAAAAGGCCCAGCTTTCTTTTTAGTTGGCATGATGGGCCCACAGCTGCTTCAGAGTGGAATGGCCACCAAAGAGCAATTATCATGATAAAAAAAGCTCAAAACCCCTTTCCCATCAGTCCATGTTGCTTAAACATCTAACAGTGCCATTAAAGTTTCTTGTGAAAGTGAAGATTCATGTGGTGTTTAAAACCTGGTGAGTAATAAGTCTGCCATTGCTTTGTGTGAAAAGTTTGTTCTGCCCCTAAGGGGTTCTCAGACAGGATATCCTGGGAGCTGGGCTCCAGAAATAGCTCATGGTTTCCCTCTCTGAAAATGAGTAGTTTTAACAGCACAAGTCATTAGGATGAATAATGAGGCAAATATGACAGCTCTGGTAGTTCGCCTCACCTCTACTTATTTGCTCATGGGCTCTCGCTGTGCATTTCCACTGCACCTCTGTGAACTATTTAAAGCTGTACGTATGTTCTAACCCTATGTCTAAAGTATTAGGTCGGTATAAGTTATAATTCGTTTAAAAAAGTTTCTCACCATGGCTTCATTTGCTTCTTCAAAAATGCAGTAACAGTATTAGAGTATAATTGTTTTGTGCATGAACTTATTCAAAATATAGATCTTTTCTGCCATCACTTTGGTTTTTATGCCACATGATCTGTCAGACATTATTCTAATATGCTTCAAAATATAGTTTTTGTCTCTTCTGCCCACCAAGTTGCATTTATTTGATAAAAATACAATAAAAAGCACTCACATTCCAGCAGCTTATTCTCTTCTTTGATGACCCACCAATAATCTGGCACATGTTTTACAAGTGGATGTCATTCCAGGCACAACCCAGCCCAACTGATGAACCCCCAGTGCTGGGAAACACCAACCAACACACACTTTTACAGTTTTACAGTGTTTTCTATGTGAATAAATATATATGAGAATATTCCATTTGCAAAAACAGATCATTTTTGGATTTTTTTTATTGAACTCTTCAAAACTCAATATAAAAACATAATTTCTGAAAGCTAATAGTATTTTAGTAGTTTATGGTTAGTGCTGGGGAAAATTGCTTTTGAAAGTAATGCATTATAATATTGGGATACTCTGCAATTAACAACGTACTGTATAACCTACAGGGCGGCGCAGTGGCGCAGTAGGTAGTGCTGTCGCCTCACAGCAAGAAGGTCGCTGGTTCGAGCCTCGGCTGGGTCAGTTGGTGTTTTTGTGTGGAGTTTGCATGTTCTCCCTGTGTTCGCGTGGGTTTCCCCCACAGTCCAAAGACATGCAGTACAGGTGAATTGGGAAGGCTAAATTGTCTATAGTGTATGAGTGTGAGTGAGTGTGTATGGATGTTTCCCAGATATGGGTTGTGGCTGGAAGGGCATCTGCTGCGTAAAACATGTGCTGGATAAGTTGGTGGTTCATTCCGCTGTGGCGGCCCCCGGATTAATAAAGGGATTAAGCCGAAAAGAAAATGAATGAAAGAATAACCCACACCTTTACCTTTAAAAGAACACATATATATTTTAGGATAATGTTATCTGAGAACTTCTTGACCCAGAGCTCTACATGCCTTATTTACAAATTATTGAAAGTTTAAAGCAATGCGTTTGCTACTTTTGTAGTATTTGGCTTAAGTAAAATCACTGTACATTAAGACAATACCCTTTTCCTTTGCTTCAATGCGTTAAAAATAATGGACACATACTCTCATTGACTGCGTGATTCATTGTGACTGCTTTAATTTTAATTTAGCAATTTATTTTTTAAAAAGTAACTCACAAGACATTTTCAAAAAATTAACTAAAATATTTTTACTTATTTTTTAAACTAATGCATTACTTTACTCTTTACTTAGAAAAGTAATATAATTACATAACTCGCAGAACTTCATACTAAATACTCGCAATAGTAATTTCCATAAATCAAATTTTTTGCTATTGTACTCTGCAATGCACAAAATAAAAACATAATAATAAAAAAAGTATTTTATTATCTAAAAACAAGATATATCAAAATTAAAAGAATGGAGTTCTCTGTTTTTGCAAATAAGATATACTTTAAGATGCTCTGATACTCTGATTCAAAGCTGAATTTCCATCCTCATTACACTAGTATTCATTGCCTCACGATCCTTAAAAAAATGATCCTAACATACTGATGCTGCTATAATGATATAAATAAAAGCAACAAGGTTCTACTTAACACATATTTAATCAAACATTTATATAAAATAGGGCTTTTATTACAATATTTCCCCTTGCCAAACTTAATGGAGCAACACATCTTGATCTAACCTCATTCCCACAAGTCTTTCCAGCTCTGGCCATGTCGTTCTTCCATGCCATACATGCAAAAGTGCATTTCCTTTAGACTATTGCCACAGCTGCTACCGATTTCCTCCCTTCGAGTTCTGCCAACACAATATCAGTCCCTCTGCCTGGCACAATTGTAGCCGGACTGCCTAGAAAGGTAATATAGTGAAGAAAGCAACAGATTAGCCAATTCAAACACCTTGTGAGGTCACAGAAAAACTGATTTTTTTCAAGAACCACATACTAGACGGCCAGTGGTGAAAGAGAGCAAGCAGTGAATGCATTCAGGACAAATTTGCAGTCTTTTAAACATGTGCACGCAGCTAGGGGTGAATATTAAAGTATTCCAGCAAAACGCCCCAATGCAATCCCGCTGCTTTATTTGACCGTATTGTTTTACCAACTCTTTGAATGAGCTGTATGCCATTCCTTACACAACCTCAGGGTTTGCAAGTGCCGAATAGCTCATTAATCATGTAGATGAATCTATTACACCCAATCTGATAGCACATGCTGGGGAGTTGTCTGTAAACTGACGGAGATTTGGCTGAAAATTCAGTTTGAGGTCTCAGGGCTGCACTGTGAGGTTTGTGGCTGGGTTTAACCCTCACACTGGTTCTTTGATTGGTGGCGTGGTTGCGATCGTGTCATTGCAGGCCCGCTGTGCCCCGTATGAAACAGATGGCACTAATGCGGTTAACATCTGTGTATGCCCGGTCCTGCTGTTGATCAGAGGGTTTTGAAAGACGCTGTTTGTCCGCAGCAGGTTTTCATTGCTCTGCTTCAATGTCTGTGAAGGCCATCAAGACTTTCTGTGGTATTAGGATGATTTTAATTACATAGAAAAGTGGGTGGGCTGACTTTCAGGACGGGACATAGTGTACACAAGGTTTCTACATCAGATTCTGGGTTTGTATAGTCAAGCAATAACGGTGAATGGAACATGATGAAACTAAGTTAACTGCAATTGTAAACAAGGCTCCAAAAATACCATTTCCATATATTTTTGCAAATGGTATTTTTTGGAGCCTTGTTTACAATTGCAGTTCACTTGGTTTCATCATGTTCTATTCATTTTGTGGTATGGAAAAAAAAAAAACATGCAATATGACCAAACGTTTTATTAGTTGTACTTGGGATCCACACAAAAGCCCTATTTACCACAACAAGGAGAGATGTGCTGTTATCAGTCAGACCTTTTTTAATAAGATAAAAAACTACATGGAAAAAAGCATTAAACTATCATCATCATAACTAAGAGACTGAGGCTGCGTCCAAAACTGTCTACTACTCAGTAGGTACTGCATTTGAATTTAAATGTACTACTCGGTCGTAAGAAAGTATGTTCTATACAGTATGAATGTGAGCAGTATGAATGGAACTTGGATGTACACCATTTTGTCATAATCACGCGACCTACCCGCGTGAGTTGCGTTGCTTCACTCACAATCATGAATTCTCTTACGAGGCATGGGAAAATGCAGCCTGCATCGGATGGACACTTCAGAATCTCGCTGAAAGAAATAGGTCATCCGGGTACTTCTCGCATACTGTTTTTCGAATTCTATGAATTCGGACATACTGCTCGGCTTACATACTGATTTTAGCGTACTCTATAGTATGGAAGCTTGTGATTTCGGATGCTGCTCGAGTCTTTGAGGCTGTTTTTCAATTCCAAGATCACAGAGAGCGTACTTGTGCTTTGTGAAGACTGTTGGTTGGTCGATGTTGACGTTACATAAGAACACAAGGACGCAAGAACACTGAAGAACACATATTGAGAAACAGCCATAGAGAGTCAGGGAATGTTGAATCCACCAACACAATGCTGTCTGACATTACATGTTTTTGCCTTTAATATGTATGAAAACGAATTGGGATGCAAACATTTGAAACAAGTGCAAATGTATTAAAGTCTGCTTAAAATCAAAAATTGCAATGTTATTTTGCTAGCTCATATTGTTATTCTTAAAGTGAATAATAGATTCGTGCAAGTTAAACCCCTGTAATATAAACTGTTTTGGTAATCTACAATCACTGTCTGACTATCTGCTCTTCCATTTGGAGTGGCGCTCCTTTTTTGATGTCAACCTGAGGGCTTCCATAGCAACTGTATATCAATAACCTCCTACCGTTAGTTTGCTATGAGAAAATGATGCACAAAATAAAGCCCCATTCCCTACTTAATATTCCAGTATATCAACTCACTGAAATAAAAGTATGAGCAACTTCCAGTTTGCTTGAATTTTAAAATAATACAATAATCAGTGATGTCATGTGTATTTCATGTTCAAAAAAAAAATTCTACCAATCAGGTCGCTTCAAGAAAAAGCATGCCCATAGCACGCTCAAAGCGCAATGCTTCATGGGTTCAACAATTTCATTGCAGTCATGACACACCAACATATCTGGCCCAGTTCAGGCTCAGTTATTGGTTATTAACTTGGCTGAGACTTGGCCCAGATATGGTCCATGTTTGGCCCTTGTCTGGAAGCCAGACTTGGTCCAGTCATGTACTGTAATTCATTGCGGCTTGTTGGCCAAGCAAAAGCTGATTGTGTGGGCCAGAGATACTTTGCCCTGTAAGAGGTTGTCCATTTTGTGCCTTAAGTAAATTGAAATTGGGAGTAAAGTAAGAAAATGGCCAATTATATACAGTTGAAGTCAGAATTATTAGCCCACCCTTTTTCTTTTTTAAATATGTCCCAAATGATGTTTAACAGAGCAAGGAAATTTTCACAGTATGTCTGATAATATTTTTTCTTCTGGAGAAAGTCTTATTTGTTTTATTTCGGCTAGAATAAAAGCAGTTTTTAATTTTTTTAAGACCATTTTCAGGTCAAAATTATTTGCCCCTTTAAGCAATATATTTTTGATAGTTTACAGAACAAACCATCATCATACAATAACTTGCCTAATTACCCTAACCTGCCTAGTTAACCTAATTAACCTAGTTAAGCCTTTACATGTCACTTTAAGCTATATAGAAGTGTCTTGAAAAATATCTAGTAAAATATTATATACTGTCATCATGGCAAAGATAAAATAAATCAGTTATTAGAGATGAGTTATTAAAACTATTAAGTTTAGAAATGTGTGGAGAAAATCTTCTCTCTGTTAAACAGAAATTGGGGAAAAAATAAACAGAGGGGCTAATAATTCAGGGGGACTAATAATTCTGACTTTACTGTATATCCTCTAATTAACTTTTGTTTTAACTAACTTTTGTCTCAGGTCTGTAAAACAAGACTTTTTAACATTACTTTTTAAAATGAGCAGATGAAATGAGAATATGTATCTGAAGTTGTTCTAAAACCTCACTGTTGTTTTTTGCACAGTATTATATATTCTGCTCAGACGTTTGGTCTTTCTCCTACAATGATTTCGTAAAGTCTTCCATGTATCCTTAAAAACCACTTGGCTGCGTTTGTTACCTCAGATATTTTAAGTTTCCATATAGGACTGAATTGATCCCTCTTTGTCTGGTTTCACTAGATTGCTATTCTTTGTTAAATGAAAAGACGACTGACAGCCCTGTCTTCACAAGTAGCTGAAAGAAACCCACTCTTAGAGATCTAAAAACAACAGCCCACCAGTGGCTGAACGTGGTCCAATCTGAAAACCAATGGAGACTATTTGAAAACAACATCAGTGCTTTGAATGAAGCCTTAAACACGTTGCCTTCTCATCACAATAGCTAAGGAAAAGAACAGACCTGCTAACTAATGTTCCAACTGTCAGTCATTGGTGACCTATGCATGCTGAATGTCAGCTTCATTCTAAACGATTTTTTCTGCACAATTATGCACCCTTTGCTTAAAGCAATATGAATTATTCTCAGATCCATCAAGTAACTCAGTTTTCCAGTCTGGATTAAATGCACTGCCCAATTTGCCATTACACCAACATAGTGTTATGAAGCGGACAGGAGACAGAGGTAAGGAAACGTTAGGGTGTTTATTAAATGACAACAAGGAGCACATGAAGGATAGCCAGGAGGATCAGGAATGATGTTGGGGTCTTTTCCTCCGTGGCTGGGTAACAGGAATACACGAGGATGGACAGCACACACCAGATACAGCTGACAGAGGATGACACAGACTTGGAAGGACTGGAAGACAGGACGATTCGGGAGGACCAGGAAGACTAGGAGGAATACAAAGAGAACAGGTAAGTAAATCGTTTGTTTTAGCTGAGGATGACTACGCTGAGTGGTCGCTCAGTTGTCCGCTTTCGTCGAGACGAGCCCGGACAATGAGCGACTGGAGTGCTGTGCTTTTATCTGGTGCTCGTGAATGTGATGCAGCTGTGTGCTCATTAGAAGTCAGGTGATGGTGATCTTCGTGAGTGGGGGTCGTGAGAGCCTGACCAATCCATGACAGTACCCCCCTCCCCAGGGCCCGCTCCTGAGGGCCGACACCTCCGACGCCGTGGTGGTCTCCCTCTGCCTCTAGGCGCTGGGAACTCAGGGTGGCTCTCATGAAACTCCACCATGAGACTAGGATCGAGAATATCAGCTCTGGGAACCCATGTCCTTTCTTCGGGGCCGTACCCTTCCCAGTCCACCAGGTACTCCAACTGGCCACCACGACGTCGGGAACGCAAGATCTCCTTCACTGCGTAGACGGCTCCTTCTTCTAGGAGCAGTGGAGGAGGGGGTTCCTCTTCGTGGTCAGGCTCTGTGGAGGGAAGAACAGGATCGTGATAGGGTTTCAGGAGTGATACGTGGAATGTAGGGTGAATACGGTAGTGAGAGGGTAATTGTAGTTTGTAGGTGACGGGGTTAACCTGTTCCACGATGGTGAAGGGACCAACAAATCGGGGACTTAACTTGCGAGAGGGCAGTCGCATGCGTATGTCCCGGGTGGATAGCCACACCTTTTGTCCGGGTGTGTATCTGGGTTCTTCAGACCTTCTCCTATCGGCGGTTACCTTGCTTCGACGGACTGCCCTCTGCAGATGTTGATGAGCCTCGTCCCAGACTCTCTCGCTCTCCCGGAACCAGTGATCCACTGCGGGGACATCAGATGGTTCGCCATCCCAGGGAAAGAGCGGTGGTTGGAAGCCCAGGACGCACTGGAATGGCGTGAGTCCGGTGGAGGGTTGCCGCAGTGAATTTTGGGCATATTCTGCCCAGCCCAAATACTGGCTCCAGGAGTTCTGGTGACCACTGCAGAAGGTCCTCAGGAACCGTCCCACCTCCTGAATCTTCCTCTCTGTCTGCCCGTTGGTTTGGGGATGATATCCAGAAGAGAGGCTGACGGCCACACCTAGGAGCTTGAAGAAGGCTTTCCATAGACGTGAGATGAACTGTGGACCTCTGTCCGACACAATATCTTCTGGAATACCAAATGACCTGAAGACTTGATTAAAGATATTGTCGGCAGTTTCAAAGGCTGTGGGAAGACCTTTCAGAGGGATTAGTTTGACAAACTTTGAGAATCTATCTACTATGACTAGAATACAGGTATTACCTTCTGACGAAGGGAGGTCAGTGATAAAGTCCACTCCTAGGTGTGACCAGGGACGGTTCGGAATCGGCAAGGGATGGAGCTTTCCAGCGGGTAGATGACGTGGGCTCTTGGATTGGGCACAGTCCTTACAGCCCTGAACATATTGCCTCACATCCCTTGCCATGTTTGGCCACCAGAATCGTTGGGATACTAGCGAGAGAGTATTGTTGATCCCTGGATGTCCAGTGCCTAGCGAGGTATGTAAGGAGTGGATCAGATCTACCCGGTGTTCAGGTGGTATGAACTGCCGATGAGGAGGGCATCCCGGCGGAGCAGGGGCTTCCGGAGTGGCAACGACTGGAGGAGCGTTCCAGGTGATCGGACAAATGGAGATGTGTTCGGGAAGAATCTTCGTTGGGAGTTCTTCATGATCGTGATGCTCGTGTAAACGAGAGAGAGCGTCTGCTCTTAGATTCTTGGGTCCTGGACGATAGGAAATGGAGAAATCAAAACGTGAGAAGAAAAGTGACCATCTGGCTTGACGTGGACATAGTCTCTTGGCCTCTTTGATGTATTGGAGGTTTTTGTGGTCTGTGATCACCTGGAACGGATGTTTGGCTCCCTCCAACCAGTGACGCCACTCCTCCAAGGCTAGCTTGATTGCTAGAAGCTCCCTGTCTCCTATGCTGTAATTCTGCTCCGCCGGGCTCAACTTCCGAGAGAAATAGGCACAGGGATGCAGTCGGGGCGGTGTATCATGATGTTGAGATAATACTGCCCCGACGCCGGTGGTGGATGCGTCCACTTCCACCACGAAAGGAAGATTTGGGTCAGGATGAGTCAGGAGTGGGGCCCTTGTGAACTCCTTCTTAAGAAGGCGGAAGGCTGCGGCTGCTTCTTTGGTCCACTCCAGTCCTTTGGGTTTAACCTTGAGGAGATTAGTGAGAGGTGATGTAATCCTGCTGTAGTCCTTGATAAACCGTCTATAAAAGTTAGCAAACCCAAGAAACCTCTGGAGCTCCTTAATGGAAGTGGGTTCTGACCAGGATAGAACAGCCTCAATTTTCTTCCCATCCATACGTATACCGGTTTGGTCAATGATGTATCCCAAGAAATGAATCGACTTCTGGTGGAATGAGCATTTCTCCGCTTTGAGGTAGAGGTGATGTTCTCTCAATGTGTGTAGGACCTCCGCAACGTGTTGGCGATGTTCGGCCTCACTCCGGGAGTAAATGAGGATGTCATCTATGTACACTATTACACAGTGGTGAAGAAACTCCCGGAGGACTTCATGAATGAAGTTTTGGAATACGGAGGGGGCGTTGACCAGACCGTAAGGCATGACCTCATATTCATAGTGGCCAGTAGGGGTCACGAATGCTGTCTTCCATTGGTCCCCCTCACGTATTCTTATCAGATTATACGCGCTGCGGAGGTCCAATTTAGTGAAGACTTTAGCTTCTCGGAGCTGTTCCAAAGCGGCTGGTACCAGAGGAAGGGGATATCGGTATTTTACTGTACCGTTATTTAGGACCCTGTAGTCGATGCATGGACGCAGCCCTCCGTCCTTCTTGGCCACAAAGAAGAAGCTTGAGGCGGCTGGTGATTTTGAGTGACGTATGTACCCCTGACTCAGAGCCTCCCTTATGTAATCTTCCATTGCCTGATTCTCTGGAAGCGAGAGCGGGTAGATCCTACCTCTTGGCAACTGGGCATCTGGAACTAGGTCGATCGCGCAGTCCCATGGCCGATGCGGCGGTAGCTGGGAAGCTCTCTTGGGGCAGAAGACATCATGAAAGGAGCTGTACTCCTTAGGAATGTGGATAGACTGCTTCTCAGGAGGGCTCTCGACCGATGTTGCAAACAAAGAAATGGGGTTCCGACCTTGAAGAGGGAGATTTGGAAAACAGGCAGGTGTACATCCAGATCCCCATTTCTTTATCTCTCCTGTGCCCCAAGAGATGATGGGATCGTGCTTCACCAGCCACGGGCGCCCTAGAATGATGTCCATATTTGCACCCTCCAGAACCAGAAATTGAATCCTCTCTTGATGTAACAACCCCACTTGAAGAAGGATGTCTTCGCATTGTCGATGGATACGGGTCGAAGATCGAGTGCACTGGGTTATCGGTTGTATCTGGTATATATGCGAGGACGCCTCAGTACGGAGGTGGAGTTGACGACAGAGGGATTGGGAGATGAAGTTCCCTGCTGACCCGGAGTCGATGAGGGCTGTGACAAGGAGAGAAATAGAGGCAGTAGTTATTTGTACGGTGGTAGTAAGTGGTTTACATTGTTCAATATTCGTACTGAATACACTCACTGAAGTCCGAATGGGACGAAGGGGACACTCCATACGGGTGTGTCCACTGACACCGCAGTATAGACACAGACCCCGGGTCAGCCTCCTCTGTCGTTCCGCTGATGTCAGTCTTCCAGACTCTATTATCATGGGTTCTGGTTCTGGAGAGGCTGTTGACTCAGGCGATTGGAGGAGTGCAGACGAGGGGGTGATGGTGTCCTGTTGATAGGAACGGAGACGATCGGAACATCGGAGAGAATGTTGGATGAATCTCTCCAGACCCATTGTATCATCTAATGTGGCCAGTTGGATTCGGAGAGTGGGTTCCAAGCCGAGCCGGTACGTGGTCAACAACGATCTCTCATTCCATCCACTTGCAGCTGCTAGAGTGCGAAACCGGAGAGCATATTCCTGTGTAGATAGAGTACCTTGCTTTAGATGATACAGCTGCTCTCCAGCGGCTACTTCCCCATCAGAACGTCCAAACACCTCTTTGAAATACTCCGTGAAGGTAGTGATGGAATTCATGACCGGCCCGGCTTGGTTCCAGATCGTCTCAGCCCATTTAAGTGCAGGTCCAGAGAGTAGAGATACGATGTAGGCGATCTTCGACTTATCTGTGGGATATAGAGAAGGTTGCATTTCGAATATGAGGGAACATTGTAACAGAAAACCATTGCACTCCCCCGCTCCGCCTGAGTAGGGCGCTGGTCGGGCCATGGGACTGGAAGGAAGGGCCGAAGAAGAAACTGTGGAGGCGGAAGTGCTCGGTGCTGGTGGTGCGTTGGAAAGTGGAGCTGGTGGCTGTAGAATCCGCTTCAACTGGTCCACCAGCTCTTGAAGGTGATCGGGGGTGCTCATGTTGTCGTCGTTATGGGTCCGGGCTTCTGTTATGAAGCGGACAGGAGACAGAGGTAAGGAAACGTTAGGGTGTTTATTAAATGACAACAAGGAGCACATGAAGGATAGCCAGGAGGATCAGGAATGATGTTGGGGTCTTTTCCTCCGTGGCTGGGTAACAGGAATACACGAGGATGGACAGCACACACCAGATACAGCTGACAGAGGATGACACAGACTTGGAAGGACTGGAAGACAGGACGATTCGGGAGGACCAGGAAGACTAGGAGGAATACAAAGAGAACAGGTAAGTAAATCGTTTGTTTTAGCTGAGGATGACTACGCTGAGTGGTCGCTCAGTTGTCCGCTTTCGTCGAGACGAGCCCGGACAATGAGCGACTGGAGTGCTGTGCTTTTATCTGGTGCTCGTGAATGTGATGCAGCTGTGTGCTCATTAGAAGTCAGGTGATGGTGATCTTCGTGAGTGGGGGTCGTGAGAGCCTGACCAATCCATGACACATAGGCTCATTCTGAAAACGTACCCCTATATCCATTTCTGGAGATCACGAATTATGTAGCCAGAAGTACATACAGCAGCATTTCGTCTTTAAAATGAACGCTACGATAAGATATGACGCTTTTCCTTTTCGTGCCAGCAGCTGACCACTTACCTTCATATGGATGAATTACCCACTGTTACCAATTTGTCCAGTGTTTTGCAGAGTACGTCAGCGAACTTGTGACACAGAGAGGAGTTGACTGAGACGATGGGATTTGAGTCCAGCAACGAACGGCTCCAGAAAGCTGGTAAGACAAAAACAAAAGCCAAAAAATTAAATAAACAAGTAAATAACAAGGTGAGAATGTGACAAAATCTCTCCTTTTCTGGATTGCTTTTCAAAACACTGTCGGTTGGGTTTAGGGATGGGGTGGACGCTGGTCAATCTGTGCTTTTTAAAAACTATCGGTTGGGTTAAGGGAAGAAGGTGGGTGGTGGGACCGGTTAATTGGTCAGTCAGTCAGTCAAAAGTGGCCTCTGGTGGATTTCTGTGAGAAGAGCAGGCTTGAATGGCACTCGCAAGAGAAATTTGAGATCTCAAAAAGCGTACACAGCGGCCTCTGGTAGATTTGTGAAAACAAAAACTGCAAAAAAAACGAACCTCCTGGGACGATTTGGCACTTTTCAGAAATGAATATGGGGCTACGTTTTCAGAATGAGCCTGGGTTGCATTACACCTTTGCACAATGTACATGTTGTCACAGGCAAAGAAGAGGTAAGCTCAAATGCAGAAACACAAAGTCTTTATTAAGGACCATTTGATAAGTCTTCCCATACAGTTTGATATGGCGCTTGGACCTGGAAGCAACTTCGCGGGACGCCACAATTAACAAGCGGATTAATACCAAATTGATTAACTGTTAGTGTGTTTTGATGCTCAACATGACTCAAATATTTCTTACAGATTATACTGATACTGTACACAACCCCCAAATCTCAAACCTGTCTTTATAATTAATACCACATTATTATCTCTTCAATCATAACACTTGTGAATGTGGTAAACAACGGCATTTCAATTCAATATTTGCTAAATAATGGACAGCACTGTTCTTTTTAAACTGTATAGCCTACTCACCTAGTGGACAGGACCACACCGTCAATCATATGTAACCCTGTTATTAATCCTCATTTGCTTTTGAAATCTTTTAATCATTTATATTTTTTTCGATTGTCTACAGAACAAACCATCGTTATAGACTGATTTCACGCGGCTGCCATTTTAAAAAGCGATGTTTACACCATATCTGCATTTTGAAATCTGCATTTTGAAAACAGCTGGAGGTTTGTAGTCCACAGCAAGTTACTGCAATGTTTACAGTGCTGGTCCTATACTTCCGGGTTTCTTCGCACCGTAGTCTCGCTTTGGTTCTTTAAAATGGCGGCCACGTGAAATAAGCGTATACAATAACTTGGCTAATTACTCTAACTTGCCTAGTTAACCTAATTAACCTAGTTAGGCCTTTAAATTACTTTAAGCTGTATAGAAATGTCTTGAAAAATATCTAGTAAAATATTATTTACTGTCATCATGGCAAAAATAAAATAAATCAGTTATTAGAAATGAGTTAATAAAACTATTATGTTTAGAAATGTGTTGAGAAAATATTTTCTCCGTTAAAAAGAAATTGGGGAAAAAATAAACAGAGGGGATAATAATTCAGGGGGGCTAATAATTCTGACTTTAACTGTACTTATTTATATTTCTTTCAACTTAAAAAAATATATATAAAATAAAACAAATTATAAAAATACTATTCCAAATACTTCAAGCTGTTCTAATGCATCACAACTACTCTGATTCATTGGGAAGCACTCTGCTGTTGGTTTGTGGACGGTCATGGCTATATAAAAAGAATATATATATATATATATATATATATATATATATATACATACGTACATATACATATACATATATATACATATACATACATATATATATATATATATATATATATATATATATATATATACATATACATATATACATATACATACATATATATATATATATATATATATATATATATACATATATATATATATATATATATATATATATATATATATATATATATATATATATATATATACACACAAATACAGTGCCAATAGAAAATGTTTTTCATAGATATGTTATTGGTATAATGAAAATTAGCAACAGCAGTACGGCACAGCATTCAGTTTTAAACTCTCCAAAGAAATGCCACCAGTAGCAGTGAAAAGAAAGGTTATCTCTGTCCAGCTAATATTGAAACTCAATTAAGTCATGCACTGAAAAAAACTCAATCTTCAAAGGAACTCTAACCCCTTAAATGAGCTGATGCAACTTGAAAGGCTTTTTACAACTAAACATTATTTGCCTTCAAGTTTAGATGAGCAAAAAAAAAAAAAAGATGTGCGTTTGCATGCTATAAACCAAGAGCGTTTAATAAGGCACCGAGTTGTTTATTGCTGTAAGAGAGAAAGACTCCAAACCTATTTGATGTTGATGTAAAATCTAAAAGTCAAAGTACTGTAATATCTTGAAAATACTGTAACATTAATGACACTGTACACAAACCTTCCGACTGAGTCATTCAGACATTTTTCCTATCATCATTCCCGTCACAGTCAGTACCAAATTTAATGGCGCAAAACTCCCGGCGTTCCTTTTAAATACGGCACAAAAATCATTTAGCTGAGTTATTCATGACCCTTGACCTGTCCGGTGAGAGGAGATGTAACTGAGGCGTGCTAAAACAGGATGCGAGCATGAAGGAAATGAGGTGTGCTGGTTGGTCAAAAGCTCCTGGATTTAATGGATTTACAGGATGTGATATTTCTTTGGTCAAGTGTTTGAAACATTATGAAGCTCTCGAGTAACACTTCAGTCAAAATGCAACAAAAACAGCTTCTTGTGATGAGAAGCAAATGTATAGCAGAAAATAAAAATAAAAAAATTCTTTGCGTATTATATGTGTGTGTATTTGGGTCTGTTGACATGATATTTCATTTTCACGGTCACAGGCTTGCTTGGTTTGGGACTTGTGGAGCATCGATGGATTTGCTCTTCAGTGTTTAAACTTTCAGCAGTGAAATTTAAACTACACTTAACTGAACATCAACTCTGAAAACTGGACTGAAGCAGTTTCAGTTTATCAGGGCTTTTAAGCTGCTTTGACACAATATACTTTGTAAAAGCGCTATAGAAATAAAGATTAACTGAACTTAACACAAAATTGAATTTAATTAATAGCATCATCATTTAAAATGCAGTAAATGGTTAAACATTTCTTTGTCTTCCATGGACCTCTTGTTATAAAAAACTGCTGTGTTATTATTATTGTTTTTACATTTTTGAGCTAAATCCTATGGTGTCACTGTCTTAAGCAAAGTTCAATAAATTACAACTAGTTTAAATTAAAACGAAAAATCCAAAACCATTAATACCCCAGGCCTAATTTTACACGTGGCTATTTTAGTAAATCGCAATCATTCTTATTTCATCCTTATATTTCTAAAAACAAGAACTTGATGTATTTTGTCAATGTAAACCACGTCTTCTGTTGCGACACAAATTTTAAAACAGGCAATTCGACAGAAAACTTTAATTAGTTACAAGACCCCATTACAGATCATGAGACTGAAGCCCACTGTGAAGCCTATAGTGTGCACCTGTTAAATTTAGTTTTGTTGTCTTTCGGTGCATCCTTATTTATTGTCCATATCTGACAAATCAAACATTAGCCCCTTTCACACAGTAGCCCCTTTCACACATATCTTTCTGGAAAATTACCGGCAATTTTCCAGGAAGGTCTGTATGTATGAACAGGCCCTTTTTTAAATTACCAGTAAATTCATTCCGGCAATTTTCCATAAAAGAGAAGTTGCAACATTACCGGTAAGGCTGCGCTGTGTGAGCGCAGAAAGAAAATTGCTGGAAAGAGTGCGTTCATGCTAGAACATGCTGCCGTGAGACGTCTACTCCAGCCAATCCGAACATTCAGACACATTTACATCTGCGTTGTTTATGAAAATAAAAGCCTCTGAATATTTTTTCCAGACACATTTAGCTGTTACATGTTACATGTCAGATAACGTTTCTATCTTTCTTCTTAATGCCAACTGTATAAAAAATGCTAAATGATAAACTGCTGTTGAAATGTTCAGAATATTTACCGGTATTACTGTGTGAAAGGGGCTAGTGATACCGATAAACATCTGGATAATTTCCAGAACGACTTTACCGGTAAATTAAAAAAAGCACTGTTCACACAGGTGAGGACGTTCCGGAATTTTTCCAGTAAAGACCATTCACACATCCATTCCAAAATACCGGTAAATTCTGATATCATTAACCAGAATTGAGCTCTAAATGGCTGCGCTTGTATTTGTAAACATTTGACCACATTACAAACTCTATGGGTGGATAAATATTGTGAACACCTACAATAAAGACATATGGAGGAAAATTTTCTCATGTTGAGATGTACGTAATATGTGTGTGTGCTGGCGCTCACCGGCTGCTTCACGTGCACACACGTCAAGCAACACAGCTTAAAGGTAATCAAACAGCGGTTTATCATAAGCATTTAATCGATATTTTTTTACACAGTTGGCATTAAGAAGGAACATGGAAATGCTATCTGACTAACATCTAGCAGCTTAATGTGTCTGGAAAAATATTTAAAGACTTTTATTTTCATAAACAACGCGAATGTGAATATGTCTGAATGTTCTGAGTTGGAGTTTATTGTCCAAAAAGTCTGACAAATCAAACAATAGCCCCTTTCACACAGTAGCCCCTTTTACACATACAGACCTGTCTGGAAAATATTATATGAACAATTACTTATACTTGCCTTAAATACTGTAATTCAACAGTTATACTGATGCAGAATAAATAAATAAAGAACATATACATTTATTCATTTATTTACTTATTTATTAATAAATTAATTCATTTTTATTTATTTATTTATTTATTTATTTATTTAATGTTTGTTTGTTTGTTTGTTTAAGTTTTGTTGTCCTTTGGTGAAAAAAAGTCTGACAAATCAAACACTGACAAAAACAAACATTATTCATAATTTTATATAAAGTAGCAGTATATACTGTTTATGAACATAAGTGTCCAACAATGAAAATCGCTTTCAAGCTATTTGTATATTATTAACTTTTTATTTCTTCATTTTTGCTATGTTACAGGTCACACCATAGGACATATTTAAGGTGCAGTTCAGTAAAAATGTAAAATAAATAAATAAAAATAAATAAATAAATAAACAAATACAAGGCTTTGAAAGAATTGATCAAATTAGTGACCACTTATATTTTCTCAAACATCAGACTTCAAACTACATAAATATATTTATATCTAATATTTATTTCTTCAAAAAATTGTGTTACAAGAAAAGAAAAAAACTTTTTTTAATGCAATTTGTCAACTACTCATATACACATTGGGCATCAAAAGAGATGACAGAGAATAATTAATGAACTGGACTTTGTTTTTTAGAATTAATGTGATAATCATAATTCAAAAATAGGAATTATAATTTAAAACTTTTCTTGTTGGATGATCCATTTAAATACTTTCAAAGTATCAAAGTAAAGAACATAAAAAACCGGGATCTCTTTGTTTTATTTGTGTACAGATGAAGCCCAACATTTTACAAAGCCTTTAGAGTTTAGAGTTATACTTTTTTGGAGCCAGAAAGAGGCCATTCGCGTGCTTTACAGTTTCCTCATCAGTCTCTGTCATTCTTTTCATTTTCTCCCAAAGCTCAGACTCTGTGACCTTAGAGACTCGCAGGACGCCGATAAACACAGATGTGCGTGAAAGGACTATGAGTCTCTTTTTGTTTTATTGGTCAAATAAGCATCCCATCTTTCAGACTGAACTCAACTATGCCAAAGAAGACCAAGATAACAGATGTTTTCATATTTCTTTCAGATAGAACATAATTACAAAAAAACATACACAGACATTTGTGTGCGTCCAAAAATGAATCTATCTGAACTGTTAAAGGAGCTAAATGTAAGATTTTTAATCCATTAGTAATCAGTATTGGATGCAATTAGTTAAATAGTATCTACTAGTAATTGCAATTAAATGACTTTTTTGTAGATAAAGGGATTACTTTTCATTTTTAAACTTTATTACACTTACTTATACTTGCCTTAAATAATGTATATAAATTCAACAACTACAGTTGAAATCAGAATTATTAGCCCCCCTGTTTATTTTTTTTCCCTAATTTCTGTTTAACCAAGACAGGATTTTTTTTCAACACATTTCTAAACATAATAGTTTTAATAACTCATTTCTAATAACTGATTTATTTTATTTTTGCCATGATGACAGTAAATAATATTTGACTAGATATTTTTCAAGGTCCTGTTTGATTAAGAGATTAATTTCTGTTGTCGATGAGTTGAAATGTATGTGGATTGTTAGCATTGAGTCAAGTATTTAAAATACTTTAACTTGTAACAATTATTAGGATAAAGTAATAAGAAAAGTCATTCAAATACAATTTAATGATTTAATTAGTAATTAATTATATTTGTGAAGTAACTTATAATAAATAAGCAGTGTAATTAACTAGTTTAATTTAAATGTAATTAAACTGTAATTATTTTCTTTCAGTGATAAAGTGAAGGTATTACTTTTCATTTTTAAATGTAATTACACTTATTCTTGCCTTAAATACTGTATATAAATTCAACAATTCTATATCAATTCAGATAAGCAGAGACATATACTGTTATATTTTTCAACTAAAACATACACATTTATTTGTTGCACAATAATTACATTTTTCAACGAAAGGTTTTAGGGAGCGACTCTTTGGCTCAGTGGTTAGCACTATCGCCTCACAGCAAGAAGGTCTTCGAGGCCCGGTTGGGTCAGTTGGCGTTTCTGTGTGGAGTTTGCATGTTCTCTCCACGTCAGTTGCCGTTTCTGTGAGGAGTTTGCATGTTCTTTCTGTATTTCAGTGGGTTTCCTCCAGGTGCTCCGGTTTCCCCCACAGCCCAAATACAAGCGCTATAGGTGAACAGGGTAAACTAAATTGTGAATTTAATAAATTGTGAAGTGTATGGATGTTTCAAGTACTAAGCTGCAGCTGGAAGGGCATCCGCTGTGTAAAACATTTTCTGGATAAGTTGGCGGTTCATTCCGTTGTGGCAACCCCTGATGAGTAAAGAGACTAAGCTGAAGGAAAATAAATGAATTAATTAATTAACTAAAGGTTTGTGTAACAATTGCATGTTAGGAAAACAATGGACTGTTTTAAAAATGTATCCTAATACATGAATGAAATATGGTGTGAATAACTTGAAACTTGTTTTGTTTTGATACATATTGTTTAACATTTAAGTGTTTTTTAACCAAAACTAAAAGGTCCTATTTGACTTGAATTAAAAAAGACAGATTAATTTTTGTTATCTATAAGTTGAAATGTATGTGGGTTGTTAGCATTGAGTCAAGTATTTAAAATACTTTAAGCTGTAAGTTACAATTGACCCTTTGATAAGCCCCGCCTTCCTTAGTTACTGTTGCTAAGCCTGTCAAGCTTTCGTGCCTGGCACGGCTTTTACAATGCGTATGTGCTGGTGTCAGACATTGCCAGGGATATAATGTCATTTTTGGCGAACAGGTGAGATCTCCGAGAACGGCAGACAAAAAAGGACTGCAGTATGCATTACAGGAGTATATTCACGACATAATAGGCAACCGATTAGAGAATAACTCCATCAAAATTGAAGCTAGCTTACCCAGCCGCCTCATACGCTGACCATTCAACAGCTTAGTTCATGCACAGCAGGCGAGATGAAATTTAAAACTAACCTAATAATAACAAATTAAACCGTGATTTCTCTATTTATAGCCAAAAAGCCTGATAGACTATTGTTGTGCAATGAAATATAGCGTTACTAACTGACAAGGAAACACGCATGGACAGAGCTTCTACATCATTTATTCATAATAAGAGCAGCCAGAAAGGGGAAATTCATGGACTTGTGCCGAATATTAGCATCACTGACCCATAACAATGTACAGTAAGTTACCTGTTACTGTCAGTATGTTTGTGTGCTCTTTATAAATTACAGAAAAACAGCTGCTGGTAAAGTATGTTGATCGCAAGTGCTCAGTTTGTGATCACATCTGTTTTGTTCTGTTGATTTGTAATTTATAATATTCGTAGCTTGAAATAGATGGAAATATGAAGTTCAGTAAAGTTAGCAACAGATTCGCAGATTCGTATTTTCCGCATCAATAACTCATTATGACCTATTCGATATTAGTATGACTAAGTTAATATGGCGAAGGCTTAAACAGAGCATTGCTCATAATATCGAGTGAATAAAAAGAAAAAGACAGCTGGGAAACATAACCTGGCTATCACTAAATGCGACAGGAATATCAAAACAAAGCCAACTTATCTCCGCTCCTTTAGCGCCCCTCACACAGCTTGATCCAAGCTGGTGTTTCTCTCTCTGGGTTTTTGGTTTTGAACAGGGAAAAAATTCCATGCATGTAAAATATATTTTTCCAACAACAAAATTGTGGCTAGTGAAAATGCATAGTGGCTAGTAATGTTGGAAAACTACTAGTCACAGTGGCTGGTGATCAAAAAAGTTAATGTCAAGCCCTGTACAAGAATGATACAAAATATAGTTTTACATTTTAAAACCAATAGCCATTACATGAAATAAACAGGTTGGTTTGTTATTCCGTAATCTTCATACATTTTAAAATGTGTTTTAAATGCAAAACACTTGGGGTGCTGGAGCTCATTGTTATTCAACAATTGCTGCGCCAAGTTCATATGTTCAGGGTTACAGTAGGATAAGACTAATGTGTGGTCAGGCAGATAAGACACACCTGAAGCTCTGGCAAAGTCTCAAAAACATTTTCTAGAAAATGTAGGCATTTTAACATCCCCAGGTGTGCAAACACCCTTACAGAACAAAAACGCAACACACACACGCACGCACACGCACACACACACACACACACACACACACACACACACACACACACACACAAACACACACACAAACACACACGCTTTCAGTGGATCTGAAATAACATTCTTAAGCTTTGGGAATACTAGGAATATTTAAAGACAGGTGCGGAAACCCTTTTGACTCACAAAAACCTTGTGTAATTACAGACCTTCGTGTACTTTAATTAATCCTCAGATCCCAAAAGCACAATTTCATTAAAATGCTAATTTGTACAAACAAATTAAAGGCTGAATAAAATGGTAGATGCGCTGGCAAAACGGGCAAGTCTCATATCCACTTTTCACTGTATGCTACTTTCATAGCTTGCAGTAAAAACAATACAGATTTAATGCAATACAGATGTAAAGCACATGGGAAAGGGTGTAGAGTCAAGCAATAAAGTAGCTTTGGGAGACAAAAAAAATAAGTTGGAACCATCAGTGCAAACACTTACTCATCATTTAAAATGATGAATGTAGAATGGGCTGAAAATGACCACATAAAATTTGCTGTCTGAATAACATCAACACCAACAATCCCATAAAAGCACAAACTAGCAAACCCTTTATGGTAGCACTGTACTGGAAGGAGGTGTTCATAAGACTGTCATGACACCTTTATAATCATGACACAACACATGGCATGAAATTGAAGTGGATTTTACGCATGTTTATAACAACTGTCGTTAAATGTTGTTCGGTTTTGTCATTTAAAATGTGCAGGTTGACATTGTTTTTCTACTTGTTATGAAAACTTGACATAAACAAATACATAATTACCTGTCTTTGTCATGACAACATGACCATAAATATAAATCTGTCATAAACATGATTGTCAGGTGTCATGATTACCAGCCATCTCTAACCACCAGAGGTCGCTGGTAAGCACTCACCCTCACAATAACTTATGGACTACAAATCCGCCATTCATGGACTACATTTTCATACATGCACTCCGTTCCACAAACACACATGCTTCCTCATTTTGACTGATTACACTTACACCAGCTGAGGATTGTCAAAGACTGATTACACACACTATTTAAACATCACACACACTACCTGCCTTTGCCGAGTCTTGTTTTACTGTATAGTGACAATTCAACGCGTTTCCTTAGTCTTGTTTCTCCGTGTGTTTACCCTAGCCTTGTTTATCTACTAATCCTTGTCTGCCGCCTGCCTTCCGACCTCTCGCCTGTGACTGATTACGATTCTGGACTGCCTATATACATCTGTTTGTACCTGTGTTGACCATTGCCTCCCTGACATCGAATAAACCTGCACGTGGATCCAAACCTCAGTTGTCTCTGTCATTCCCCGTGTTACATCAGGAGGCCATTAAAATTGTGTCATGGATATTTTTATACATTTCTCAGTAAATGTGTCAATAACTGCATCATTAATATTTAAAGACATTTAATAACAAATTCAAATTTGTACCACTGTAGTTGAAGGCAAGAAAAATATTAATGATGCTGTTATAATATTCATGACACAATTATAATAGCCTCATGACAATCATGTTTATGACAGATTTATGACAAGTTATCTTGCCTTGGCAATAAATTTGTCGACAGGTTAGACAGGTTATGATGTATTTGTGTGTGTCAACTTGTCATAACAAAGACATCTCAAACAATGTCACCTTTGCATTTAAAATGACAAAACTGAGCTAATAACATCTATTGATAGTTGTCAAGCATGCATAAAATCTTCTTCATGTTCATGACGTGTCATGTCATGACTTTAAAGGTGTAGATTGTACCCTCTTCAAGTAAATTGTACCCTCTTCATCTGTAAAAACTACTGCACACACTGCATTGTAAGTCTGAACATCTAGACTTGGGTTAATGGGGCAGTCTTTAAGAAATGTCTTTTACAGGGTGAAACAGCATGTTGCGATTGGCATTTGACATGCTGAGCTAATGCATTTCATTGAGGGGCTAAATCAGGAAACGCAAGCGCTGTGCAGAATTAAATGGAAACTATCTGCTGTCGAAGAGAGTCTTAATGGCCGGCGATGGAGCCAATGAAAACATGTATCTCTATCTCAGTTTGACTGAGAGACCGCTGCTGTGGAGACCCCAGGAAACACAATAGCACTCTAAAATTCATTATACGGTGATCTGTCACCATGGAATGGTGTGAAGTGCTCTGTGTTGTAGAAAGGGACGTCAGTCAAACACTCAAAGCAATTTTTTACTTTTTTTTTGTTGAGAATTACATCTTTACCTGAAGACATACAGTTTAAGTCAGAATTATTAGCCCCTCTGAATTATTTGCCCCCCCTGTTTATTTTTTCCCTAATTTCTGTTTAACAGAGAGATTTTTTTCAACACATTTCTAAACATAATAGTTTTAATTACTCATTTCTTATAACTGATTTCTTTTATCTTTGCCATGATGACAGTAAATAATGTTTTACTATATATTTTTCAAGACACTTCTATACAGCCTAAAGTGATATTTAAAGGATAAACTAGGTTAAATAGGTTAACTAGGCAGGTTAGAGTAATTAGGCAAGTTATAATGATGGTTTGTTCTGTAGACTATTGAAAAAATATATAGCTTAAAGGGGCTAATAATTTTGACCTTAAAATGGTCCATAAAAAATTAAAAACTGATTTTATTCTAGCCAAAATAAAATAAATAAGACTTTCTCCAGAAGAAAAAATATTATCATACATGCCTTACTCTGTGAAACATAATTTGGGAAATATATAAAAAAATAAAAAAATAAATTCAAAGGGGGGCTAATAATTATGACTTCAACTGTAGCTCACCCCAAAACAGACAATTTTGTTTTATCCACCTTTATGATTTTATAAATCTATGACTGTCTTTGTTTCTGTTTTTGGTCATGCTGTTCAGTAGAAGTCAATGGGGTCCAAAACAAAACTGCATTCATCTGACTTCCAAACTCTATTATGTTAGGACTAAACAAGTAGGACTAAACAAGGATTTTACTGTTTATGTCTTACAAAACAAGTTTTTAAAATCATGAATAAAGATTACCGGAGTATAGTGAAGAACAGGGTTTAAGAATCTATGTTCACACTAAAATTGTTAGTACATTTTAATGCTATTAGTATTAAATCATGTTCTTTTTATCAATATATTTTTAGTTTATTTCTCACTTAAATGTAATTTCTGTACAAATGTGTAAGGTTTGCTTGTGCTTTTGTAGTTTTTAATGTCTATACTGTTTAATCATCTTTAATTGTAGTTTCTTTGCACACACACACACACACACACACACACACACACACACACACACACACACACACACACACACACACACACGCACACACACACACACACACACACACACACACACACACACACACACACACACACACACACACACCAGTTCTGTCTGTTTCTTGAATCTGATTGGCTGATAGCCATGCGAGATTCTGCCAGTAACAGCACTCAACCAGCCTCTTCACCCTTCACCCTTGTGTAATACTCTGTCCACATACAGCAACAAGCAGAGGACACTCTACAGTTTGACAAATATTACTTTTGTAATAACAACAATGTACTTTTGAGGCTTTTTTAGTTGAGAATGTAGTTGTCTAGATTGCAACTATGCAGTTTATTTATAAGGATAGTGCCTATTTTATGTTTATAATTTCTAAGAGACAGCGCGTCGGCGGCCATTAGCTTGTCATTAAGCAGACCAAAGACATTTGACGTTGTCCATCCACAAGATGGTGACAGAAACCACATAATAAGTCCTTAGAAGATTAAAACAGAATAATTTCTAACTACAGCTGATCATATCATTATTTATCAGGTAAGTGATATTCTAAGTCAATTTCTCTCTTGTGTATGTTGTATTTATACCATATAATTGTGGTGTATTGAGTGCGCGATGGGACTCGCATATCAGGAATGTTTGCTGTGTTGACAGAAAGAGGGAAGAAATGCAATAGTATCTGGATGCAGCCTTGCAATGTCAGACACAATGCACTCAAATGGAGCAAGTGCTGTCACTGTGAGGGGTAGGGTTAGGGGTTGGGTTAGGTGAGTCCATTAAAAAGCACTGGATGCAGCTCAGATTGCACTGCATCAGGTCTGCATCCAGACCCCTCTCAAAAAATGCCTGCATGTGTTTAGCCTTTTTCCTTATCGCAAACACAACAGCAATCTGGTAGTGATTGCGCTGCTTATTTCGGGGTTAATTATTGTTATATACCGATAGCAACAAAGAAATACTGTAGACTGTAATAGACTGTAATACTGTAGGGAGATATCTCTGTAGACTGATTTATGCTGTTCAGCCTTATAATCTTAAAATGTGAGCAAAATCACCTGTTTTGTCATCATTTTAGACATTACGCTAGAGAATTATTCAAATACTAGCTCTAAAGTGACGTTGGTGAATTAGTAATGGCTTCTGCTGTCGTCAGCTGCAGATGTGTATGAACGGCTGAAGATATAGTTCCTAATACAAAAGGGTTTTTAGACTCTCCGTGTTTGATTTTCTTTTCTATATACACAATTATGCCAGCAAACGGTTGTATAAATGCAATATCGCACTCGTAGCAGTGCGATGTGGCTGTATATTGTCACTGGTGGGACACAACGCACGCCTCTCACCAGTGCCGATATACAGCCACATCTTATTGCTTCTCATGTAAAATTGCATATATTTTGCCAGGCAATGTTTATTTTATTTTAATTAACAAAAAATATTCTTTTTAGTTCATTAAAATAACTATCTAAGTTATTGTTATCTAAAATTATTAGCATCAATAAAATGATTATATTTTACAAACAATTAAAAAGTACTGTAATATTGCAGAAAGACCCAATATGAAAAAAGTTTAAAAAAAGTTTTCTCGAAAAACATGCTCCAATGAAACCGCTTTATTTGTAGAATGTAAGACGTAATGTATTTATTTTATACAGTATAAACTGCTTATTATGTGCCCTACCCCACCCCCACCGCTTACCCTAAACCCAGCCGTCACAGGATGCCAAAAGACCCCATTAAGTATGATTTCTAAGCATTTTGAATAACGAGGACATAAGGAATGATATAAGGACATAAGGAATCCTCATAAACCACTTCGGTGTTGTAATACCTAGGTCATACCCATGCCATTATACAAATTTCTGTCTTTGTACACAAATACACATGGACAGAATTTCTAGAATATATACACGACAATTATTTTCAGTGTACTACACAATTCATTATGATTTTTGTTCAATACATTACAGTATGCTGAGATTGTCATTACTGTGTAAATAACATCTAAGGAAATCTATATAGAGCAAGTCAACTGGAATTAAAGAAGCAAATCTAAATTTAAACTTGCTCAATGCAAAAAGGGGAGGATGTTGTCACTTCTGGTTCCCATCATATCTCATACATTTTTATGCTCATTAAATGCACTCTCCCAGGCAAGCATGCATTTCAGCGTGCCTTCAGCTCAAGTGGAGGTAGCAGTGGCAGTGTTCCTCGGGATGCTTGCGACTTGGGGAAAACACACTGCTGTAGGACTGCATTTGCATAACTGGGTCATTAACTGTCAGCTGTTGTTCTGTCTCTGGGGAAAAACTGTCAGGAGGCGGACAAGCTTTCCTTTTGCTGCCTTGCAAAAGAGTGCAGGAAAGATAACTTCATTCTCAGTGAGGAAATAAAGGCTTTTTTGCTATTTTTGCTGTGATTGATAATGCACTAAGGGAAACCGGGGCTCGTTTTGCTACATGGTAAAGTTGTCACAGTAAATAGGTATAACCTTCTCAGCAACTAGAATGTTAAAGGAGAGAGTTAAAGGAATAGTGCACCGTATACTCTTCAGGGCCCCTGAAGTGCTTTGAATAACACACAGCATTATTCAATGTGTTTATATACTGAGAATTTAGTCTCTATACTGCTCAGTGTGCACCATCTTTCAGATGAGACGTTAAACCGCGGTCCTGACTCTCTGTGGTTATTAAAAATTATTATCACACACTTTTGTGTAAAGTAAAGAAGTACGGCCTCAAACATGTACTTAAGTAAAACATACACATTGGTATAGCCTATTTTAGTTTCACGCTGGTAACTAGACCGGATATCATAATTATATATTTACAGAAAATAACTTGCATTTCTAATTTTAGAAACAATTTTGTGCTCTATTTCCGGCTTGAAAGAAGCCAAGCAACATCACTCTGTGATATTGCCCAACATTGCTGAAAACAATGTAGCATTAAAAGGAATGAGCCTGGTTTAAAAATGTAGGGAGTAGAAAGTACAGATATTTGCAATAGTATCTGGCTTGATGATGCAAGCTGAGACCTCATATGAGGGGTAGGGTTAGGGGTGGGGTTAGGTGAGCGCATTAAAAAGCATTGAATGCAGCTCAGATTGCACTGCACCAGGTCTGCATCCAGACCCCTCTCGATATTTGGGTAAAAGTTGAATGAGTAAAAGAAAAGATTGGTCTAAAAAATAAATAGTGAATTAAACTGATACCAGAAAAATATACTTATTAATATTTCATTTTATTTTCATGAAAGATTATATATATATATATATATATATATATATATATATATATATATATATATATATATATATATATATATATATATATATAATCTATTATATGACAATTTAATGTATTAACATAACATATTGGGAGAGAAAAATACACTGTTGAACTTTTGGACATCCTTGTTTACTTACATATTTGTTACTGTATACAGACTGATTGACACAGATGATTTATATTCAACCAGTATATGTACATACAGTAAAATCACATGGCAGAGAGTGATTGAGGAAACTGCATTTGTCATTGTCTCTATGTCAGTCAGTGCTATGCTGACACATTTCCAAACAGAGACAATGATGTGAAGTTATTCATGCTCCAAAGCAGCTTAGTAAGGAAGGTTTGGCTAATGTCACTCTGTACAAGCTGGTTAAACAGCAGTGAAATGTCAGAGCTAGTCTGTTAAACACATCGTCCAAAACAAGTAAAACCAAGACCTTTAAGTGTTTATTTCCATATGGATTTGTCCAATAATTCCAACCATGTTAAAGGGATAGTTCACATAAAAATAGAAATTTGCTTTTAATTTTCTCATTCCCAGGCAATCAAGATGTAGGTCACTTTTTATTTTTTGTTACTTTAGCAACTTTCATTGACATTTTTTTTCATAAAAGAAGATATTTTGCTGAAACCACAGAGTGGTAGGAAAACAAATACAGGGAAAATAAAATTAACATCAATGGCTTCTGATGATACATTGAGATCTTATGAAACCAAATGATCAGCTGTGCTACAAATTAAACATTATTGACCCACATTATTGCTTTTAATCCACAGCCTCTGCAAGTCCCACATAGAAATATATACAGTTGAAGTCAGAATTTTTAGCCCCCTTTGATTTTCTTTCTTTTTTAAATATTTCCCAAATGATGTTTAACAGAGCAAGGACATTTTCACAGTATGTCTGATAATATTTTTTCTTCTGGAGAAAGTCTTATTTGTTTTATTTCGTCAAGAATAAAAGCAGTTTTTAATTTTTTAAAAACCATTTTAAGGTCAAAATTATTAACCCCTTCAAGCTATTTATTTTTTTCAATAGTCTACATATAATCATCGTTATACAATAACTTGCCATTTTACTCTATCCTGCCTAGTTAACCTAATTAACCTAGTTAAGCCTTTAAATTTCACTTTAAGCTGTATAGAAGTGTCTTGAAAAATATCTAGTAAAATATTATTTACTGTCATCATGGCAAAGATAAAAGAAATCAGTTATTAGAGATGAGTTATTAAAACTATTAATGTTTATAAATGTGTTGAAAAAATCATTTCTCTGTTAAACAGTAACAGGGGGAAAAATAAACAGGGGGGGGCTAATAATTCAGGAGGGCTAATAATTCTTCAACTGTATATGGCAATGTATGCAAATTACATATGACATACAATATTTGTATTTCACATATATAAAAAACATGCATTTCGAAATATTGCAAAATAGCCCCTTTATTGTATTTATTTTTCAACTATTGGAGACACATAATATATTAAGCTATACATATATTAGCTTTATTTTTAATTTTGTGTTGATAGATGCTCATATGATAATATACATATGATCATAATATATATAACATATAATATATTTGAACATATGTACATATTTGTAATGCCAATTGTTGGAAAAAATATGTAAGCGTAAGGAATATGTTGCATATATGACATATATTTTATATATTCATTCATTCATTTTCTTCCGGCTTAGTCCCTTTATTCTTCAGGGGTCACCACAGTGGAATGAACCGCCAACTTATCCAGCATATGTTTTACACAGCCTATGCCCTTCCAGCTGCAACACAATACTGGGAAACATCCATACACACTGAGTTGCACACATACACTACAGCCAATTTAGTTTATTCAATTCACCTATACTTAATGTCTTTGGACTCTGAGGGAAGCCAGAAAACCTGGAGGAAACCCATGTGAACACGGGGAGAACATGCAAACTCCACACAAAAATGCCAACTGACCTAGCCGGGACCCAAACCAGCGACCTTCTTGTTGTGAGGCGACAGTGCTAACAACTGAGCCACTGTGTTTCCCTATTTTATATATGTAAAATTCAAATATGAACTTGAAATATGTGAAATCTGCACATATTTCCATGTATTATATTTCTATATCGGGTGTATCTTTTGAACTGTTCAAATTTCCAGTAACAGAAAACTACACCTGACCTGGATGACATCTTTTGGCACAAATATGTGCCAAATAAATGAAATGGGCATCATTCCTATCGCATGTTTCCAGATGTGATGGAGCAACATATAAATTTCATCTCCATCAGTCTCCAAAGGTCTGTGATCCTTTCTAAAATTAAGGAAACTGTTGCACAAATTGATGTTAATGGGATGGTTCTGAAAAATCTTGATAGCGAGACTTGACTGTTTTCCAGTTCGCCATCAGCTTTGACAACAAAATCACTCTGATTTATTACAGCGTGTCAATGTTTAGCGGAACAGCTTTTACTGGAATGAAAAGCATCAGAAGGCAAGCAAACCACCGTGGGATTTCAGGTCAAGGACTATGGTATCAAAGCTTTTCGGTTCAGTGCAATTAAGTTTAAAAAAATTTGCAACCTGCTTATGAGTGTTCACAGGAAGTCTTACAAATTCCCAGAATCCAAATTGGACCATATGTTTAGTCTGAAGTCATTATATAATAAAAAAATATGATTGTTGTTTAAACACAGGCCCAAGTTATTGGTAAGTTATTACAAATTCATATCAAAAGACTATCTTTCATGTTGCTCCAAACCTCTTTGTCTGTCTTTCTTTTTTTATAATTATAATTGAAGTGTCCAGTGTTATTTTAGACCTTTTTAGACCCCCCTTTAAATTTTGGGACAAAATATTGTGTCCACAATAGCTTATTTTATACAGTTTTGAATAATATTGTGGTGAGAAAGGAATTTCTAAGTTAAGCCCAATTCTATAATAAAAAATTTTATTTCAGTAAAATTTTAATATAACTAAAACAGTTTTTAATTGTTTTGTTGTGTTTTTATCAATTTTATTTTCATATTGTCACAATCAGGAGGTGGGAAAGAAGCGAGGACTCAAGTGCAGACTAAAAAAAATGGGTTTATTAATTATAAAATAAAACAAAAAGCAACAAAAGCTACCCCGAAGGGGAAAACATTACTAAAAAGCAAATAAACAAACAAACTGGACTGGGCAAGGCTGGCACACTAAAGCACACAATGTAAACACCAGGCCACATGCTTTAAACAACACCAACAGAAGACTGAACGTAAAACGCGAGCACATGATGCTAAGAATGAAACCGCATGCTGCAGACAAAACAAACACAAACACCAGGACAAGAGCGCGCATCCAGAGCATGCCCGCGCACAGCCCAAGTGCAGCCAAGACGACGCTCATACAAAGACGAAGACAGACATAAGCTACGTTTTCATCCACCTATTTTTATGCGCATTTTGGATATCCGCATAAAAAATTGGTTGATGGAAACGGCAAGATGAAAAAGCGTATAAAAAATGTATGCGCATAAATGAGTAGGATAAACTTATTATTCGATAAAAAAAGATGCGCATAAACTACGATGGAAACACTTTTACCGAACAAATTCCAGTATGCACATTTGGTCATTCTGAAACACCTTTACCATTTCACTTTTAGTGTTATTTTTAAGTACCTCCAGAATCAATAGTGTCTGTGCTCCGCTTCTCTTGCCTTCAGACACCACCACAGCCTTATTGCAACTTGCCCCTACAGCACCAAATTCTATGTTTACTTCTGATATTTGGCGCCAGTTAATCAGGAAGTGACAATTTTGTTCTCTTTGACTCGTTGAATGGAAACGCTGCTTTTTTCGCATGTCTTTTATGCAATAATCCTGATCAGAGCATCCCTAGCTTTGAACCAACTTGGCTGTCAGAGCGACAATACTCTTTCTGGCTGAACAAGACTGGTCTTGGTAATTAAGTCAGCAAATACACCTTTAGGAAAAAGAAGTATACTTAAGTAAAGGTCAAGTATAAAAGTATAAATATCTATCTCCCAGAAGCCCAGAACAATACACTGCAGTGACAAAAGCTGATAAAAAAAGATATAAAAAATAAATGTTACATTTTTGCTTAATGGTTGTACAGTTCAAATAATTGTTCAGTCATTTACTGCTGTCATTAAAAGAAACAAATTAACACCATAATGACTCCATGTGTTAGTCTGAACAGTCGGGCAAAACAGTTAGTCTGAACAGATTAGGGCAAATAATTTGATTACTGTTGTCCATGTAAACGTAGTCAATGTTTAAAATAAAATTGTTGTTCAAAAAACAAACAAAAATGTGTTAATTACATTTTTTGGAACCAGTGGATTTAATGAAACCAATTTAAGGCGAATAAAAAAGGAACAAAAGCAGATATCTTGTTATTTTTACTCTACAGTTTAACGCCATGCAACTGTTTATGCAATTTCACAAACAGAAAATACAGAATTAACTGTCAAACACATTAAAAAACATACAATTATGTCAAATAAAATAGAACAAAATTCACATGTGCACCTAAAATGATTCATTCTCACCTCCAAAAAAAAAAAAAAATGCAACTCCCTGCTCAAAGCGCTTTTCAAAACAAATGTCAGCCTTTCCTCTGGAAATAATGACTCATTTAATTCTAGCTGTGAGCTGGTTTTTATATTCTTTTACTCAACTCCCAAATTTTAATCAGTCATTCTTGCACACCACGCACCTCTCAGCATTCTCCACCTTCAGGCTGTATATTCATATAAATGACTCTGCAAACTGAATAGCAATTACCTTAATATGAAATAAATAATTTAACAAACCTCTACTCTGAAAGCAGAGACAAGTATTGTTGAATGTTGAATACTAAGGAGCTTTTAGTTCCAGTAGCAGTGTGCTTCAAGAGCACTCAAGGCATTTATATCCTGACACACAACAACAACAAATCATCATAAAGTCTGCTGCTGGATGCTTCATTTAGGAGTAGGAAATTGATGCTATATACTGGCACAACAAATAAATTGCCAACACTTTACAATAAGGTTGTATTTGCTAATGTTAGTTAATGCTAACATGAACACACAATGAACAATGCATTTGTTGAAAATTGACCTGGAAATTTTGAAAAAGTCTCATTGACTATTGTATGCTGTTGTTGTTAAAACGCGCTCGCTCGTTTCTTTCAAACAGTTGCCTTGTCGAAAAAATTAATTATACTACACTGCACAAATTTTAGTGTGTTTTATTTCAGATAAATCACAGTGATACTTGTGTTGTTTTAAATTAAATATTTACATAAATACTTGTTAACTATATCTGCAGAAAATGTCTTTACACTGAAACACAGGGGTACAGATTTTCCCGTAGCAGAGGGTACCTTCTGAGGATTTAATGGTTTGCGCTAAATTCATTCTTCCATAGCGGGGCACCACACCAAAATTCATCCCGCCACGGCTACATTACAGCTTCTCATTCAAAACACTCAATCATTTTTTTAAAAATAGCTGGTTATAATCGTACCAAAACGTATTAAAAGGTAAGTGAACTATAACTGCGCAAACTTTTCTGCAACCGTAGTAGTACTGTGCGTTATTTTTTTTTTACCCTTTAAGGTTACATGCTGACTGACTGACAGGTGCGTGATGCATGAGGCCAGCAAACACGACGTGGCTTTCAGTCATGATGAACACAGTTTTTATCATTATACTTTATTTATAGATAAAGGTATGTGGTTCTGCATACAATGACTTTATCTTGCTGGAGTTTGTAGTCGTTTCACTTTACTTCAGGACACATTAATGCCGCTCTGTAGGTCTATTGGAGACATTCATTAATATTCCTAGCAAATCTAATAAATGTTGGAGACATACTCGTTACATAAACCCACTAAATTACACTTCAGTAGCATTTATTTTAGAGTGCACAACAAAATCTGTGTTTGAGCAGCGTATATTTAAGGAGGTGTGCAAGAAGTTTTGTGAACGAACAGAGGAAATCGGCTCGCAAGCGAAGACATTCGCATGCTCGTATTACATTTAAGCAATCTCGACTTGTAATACTGCGATTACAACATTTGTCATTGAAATAATGCCATAAGCAGTTGGTAGATCTGTAAAAGGCCTGCCACCACAGCTGGAAAAAAATCCTAGAGGAAACTCTGAATACATTGCCTTTTTAACATCAGATTTAAGTCTTAACAATTTTCATCTGCAGGAAAAAAAATGATCTCTTACTAAAAACATGGGTAGGCCTAAATTAAAAAGATGATAGGCCTACATTAAATGAAAATGTAATTTGAACAACCCTACACAATTTCAGTGTTGCATATATATCTTTTTAAAAGTATGTTTTTGCAAGCCAACCCAAATTATATACACATTTTTCAAAAGCATTTAAAGCAAGCTGGGAAATAATCTTCATTATAGGCTGCACAATATATCTTATCAGCATTACTATTGGAATATGCTCATCCGCAGTAGTCACATCTGCAATGTGGAGTCTGGACCTCTCTCTTCACTTTGCGATCTGCAAACTTCCTCGAACACCCCCCTCCCAACATCCCCCCCTGCTCTTTACTTTGCGATCACGTTGAGCACCTGCCCCTGTAAGGGTCTGTGCACGGGCCTGCTTGAAACACCAAGGCTGGTGTGTTGAGGCAAGTTGGAGCTTAACCCTGCAGGGACACCAGCCCTCCTGGACCGAGATTGGTGACCCCTATTAATTGTATTTAATTATTTATAAAGAAGACTAGTGTTATTTTACATTCGATAATTTAATTTCTGTATGAATGCTTTTAGACTCCAAAAATAAAACACTGTTTATCTCAGTTTTGTCTTTGCTCTACTCTGTTTATCTACGCTTGTAAATTGTAACCACAATTGCCTCAACATTCGATTAAAATAATGTCTAACAACTTCTGTCAATTTAACAAGAACCAATTAATAATAAAAAAGTGCCCATTTACCCAAGCAAGTTAATGCATATGTTTATTGTATAACCCACAAAAATAACCTAAATCACAGTAAATACACTTTTCTTAAAATATAAGAGTTTAGACACTTAATTATAATTATAATGAAATAAATGTCACCAGCATCAGTGCTGCAGTGCTCTTTAAATCCACAAAAGATAATATATAGGAATATATATTAACATTTCATTGGGCCTTGCAAAAGAATCTGACCCCCCCGGTGGATTCTTATTGAGGTTCTTATTGAGGTAAAGTTGGTTTTATATTCTCACATTCGTTCAGTGACAACCTGTGACACGGTCCCTATATTGTTTACCATGGTGTATTGAATATGGGCTAAAAGATAAATGAACAAAAGTTGTAACTAAACATACCTTTTCTCTCTTCGGAGTGTATAAGAATAAATGCGTATTGTGTTATCTCGCATTTTGTGTCCCGAGGCGAGTTTAAAACATGTCTAATGCTGCGTTTTCAAAATAAAAGTCATATATACATAGATAAAGTTTTTAGAGCTTTTTGTTATGAGACAATTGGCTCAATGAAGGGTATTGTTTAAATTCGTTCAGAAAAACCACAAACAGGTCTGGAGTTTGAAAATTTCACTACATATGATTTCAGAGCTAATATGAGTCATGTTCTCTTGATGACATCAGCTGCTTGTCAGGTTCAGGATGAATGACCTAAAGTGGAACTTACATGAAAACGAAGAAATGGGTGTCTGAGGCTTAAAGATTGCACATTTCCATATACTGATATTTTATTATACTACTATGCCTTTGTATACCTAATTTTTCATTATAGAGCACCTTTAGGTTATTAATATGAATCCTTATGTACAAAAAAATTTACCTTTTGAAAAGGTTCTGCCCCAGTGACAGCATGTGTACATTTATTTCTGAGAGTATAAGGAATAATAATAACAGACATTGGACTGTTGAATTATAATGCGGCCACGACATGCAGCAGAGTAGTTGTTTGTTCATAACTTTTTAAAAAGAACATCCGCCAATGTTCTGAAAGCAATCTCTTTAAACTGGGATGAAATAATTAGACTTAGTACATGTTAGCAGATTTTCTTCAGATGTTATGCTCTGTCATCCTCTCCGAATAAAACATCCAGAGATTGTAAGTAAATATTTACTGACAGCTCAGCAGCAAATGAGATTCAGTGCATTCAGGATATTTTCAATCTCCAAAAACATTCAAATAAACTTTAAAGCCATGCTGTATCTGTTTAAGAGGCTCTTGATATTTATCAAACGTTGGCCAAAAAATGCAAGCTATGCAAATACATGAGGAATGAGTAAAACTGTGGGCTGTTGCGTTTAACAAGTGGCGTCCACATGTTTTAGCCGTTGTCAATAGCGATCTGCTAATGTGCCCTGCATGTGTGAAACTCAAGTATTTGGCCTAATGGGGAGGTCTTGGGTGTTATGCTACACAGATGTGTGTTCGGAGGGTCATTTAGTGGATGTAGTATTAGCTGAAGTGGTTTAAGTGACTGGCTTCACTGTCATTTATAATTTTGCGACTTCTAAGAAACGAGGACTGTGTACAATTAAAAGGGAAACTTTAGTTTCAGTTGTAAACATGTGCATGGACTAGTTATGAGCACTTCAGAAGACAGCTTTATAATAATAACAAATGGAACAACATAAATAATGAAATGTTTATGAAATAATGAAATGTATTTGAATTCAAGCTTTATCAAACAAAGAGATCATTATTGTTTGTCAAGATCTACATTAAAATATATTTAAAATACATTGCAATGTATTAAATTAACCTTATTCATTTTCTTTTCAGCTTAGTCCATTTATTAATCAGGGGTCGCCACCGCGGAATGAATCGCCAACTTATCCAGCATACGTTTTACGTAGCAGATGCCCTTCCAGCCGCAACCCAACAGGAAACATTGTTACACTCTTGCGTTCACACTCCTACACTATGGCCAATTTAGCTTATTCAATTCACCTATACCGCATGTTTTTGGACTTGTGGGGGAAACCGGAGCACCCGGAGGAAACCCACGCCAACACAGGGAGAGCATGCAAACTCCACGCAGAAATTCTTGCTGTGAGGCGATCATGCTCCTCACTGCGCCACCGTGACACCCCTTTAAATTAACTTAACTATGGAAAATAAATTAAATATATTATTATTTTTACATCTTTTTAATTCTATTTTTATAATAAGATTGATTGGAGAAATACTGCATTGTGAAGTTTGTTGTGTATTATATACAAATGTTATTTCTTTAAAAATAAATCTATGAATCAATGTCCTATTTCTTTTAATAATTTGGGTTATTTGGCTTTTCATAACAAGTGGTTTCATGCTAGTCCAACGAAAACAACCAATACACACTAAATTTTTTTCATCCATTCACTCCATTTTATTTTTAAACACGTTATTTTTCAATTTTATAGTTCATTCATTCATTTCTTCATTTTCTTTTCGGCTTAGACCCTTCATTAATCAGGGGTTGCCACAGTGGAATGAGCTGACATTTTTTAGTTTGTTTTGCTTGTAATTATAATATGTTAGTTTTCTGAACCATTTTTAAAAACCTGTTGTTAAAATGTATGTAAAATTAGCTCATAATTAAAGGTGCAGGAGGTGATTGTCTTTAGAAACAAGTCTCCTCGCATTCCAATAGTAATGATTAAAGTAAATGATCTAAATGTATTTATATGTCTTTTTATACTCCGGGTGAGGTATAAGACTCAAAAATGTTCATCCAATTAAATATTGTCGAGCCGATAATTCACATAATTCTCATAAGTAGCCCAAACTGTTTGTCAACAAACGTTTAGAATTGTATATCTGCGTACCCTGTTCACGCAGATTCACCATTTGCGCATACACGCCGCGATCATGTGCACACGAGAAAGATGAGAGCAATAAAAACAAATGGTGAATCAAAACTTTTTCAAATCCTGAATCAATATTGGAGTTACTTTTGCACGCTGGAGGAAGGACGACACCATGGCTGAAGTATTTCTTTTAGACAGGTTATGTTATGTTTTAAAACTTTTTTAGTCACGTAAAGCTTATGTAAATTCTGTTGCTTTTACGAATGGGTTATATGCACAGAAGTGTTGTTCAGCCACTGAAATATTCCAGTAAAAAGATTGATGTGACTATTTTCAGTTTCATAAGTGACCTTTTACAGCATCGATAATGTCGATTTTTATTTAGTTTAACAACAAAACATCAGTAAATAGCACTACTCTGCCTAGCCTGATGTACTGAGGTGAAGTTGGTTCCATATTCACATTGGTTCATTTTTGAACAATAACAACCTGTGATGTGCTTATATTGTTTGCCATGCTACTCTGAATATTCGGTCTGAAAGTATGTAAGCATGACATCGTAATAAGTGTAATTCCTGCACACCGCCAGCCAACCACTAAGCATAACGCTTTAGGACAAAGCATGTGAGTGAGTCCAGCAATCTTTGCATGCATATTGCACATTATGACAAGTTTTGCTTGCTACACAACTGAAAATGTGCTAGATATAATACAGTTTTTCGTTCAAAATTGTAGTATTATAAAGTACTATAGAGTTTTCTAACTGGTAAATGGTATGATCTAGTGGGTTGTCTACTGTCATCTTTACGGTGCGTGTTCCTAATTTCAGGAGGTGTAGTATTGGATGGCAGGGGAGGGACTGTGTTTTCAAAGCTATTATGCTAACGGATAGCATTTTGGCAGATCATATACTGCACCTTTAATAATACAATGCCGGATTTGAATTAAAACATTAACATTAATGTAATTTTTTTTGTTTTTGGCTAAATTATCCATTGTCACTGACACTTTTCAATCCATTATAATCTCACGGAATACCTTCTGATTTATTTTTTATTTGTATACTTTTTTAAGAGAGAGAGAGAGTGTTTCACCTGGTTAGTGTGCAGTCTTTGAACTCCGCAGTCCTACCGAGTTCACAGAAGGAAGCAGAAAGACTTTGATGTAGATCAAACCCGTCTGTATGATTTTATGTGCTTCTTTCAGGTGTCAGATCCGTTTCTCGACAATCACATTTCAACTAAATGATTAGCCTACAAACACAAACATCAAGGCTAATAAAGCACAGCAGTTATTATTAGCCGTGAAACGCCATTACAGTTCAAACAAGCCTTTTGAAGACTGCCCCACAAGCAATTGAAATAAAAACACTTCATTTAAACATCCCAAAATTTGAGTATCCCATCAGACTCACCTCATAGAGTAGCAATAGCACACGTCTCAAATACGTAATGCATGCTTCAGACTGTTGACAGGGAACTTTAAAGAAGCCATCACAAAGGATATACTACCTTTATTAAAACACGGCTGAGTGCTTCTGATGTTCAGCCATCACAGAAGGCCGGAAAAAAAGATTCCTGCTGTGCAAGCAAAACATGGGTTACGTTTATACCTTCGAAACCTGTGCAGAATTTATACACGCTGTAATTCAATTGAGCACATAATACATAAAGCATGTTTTCGCGGATCTCATACTTCAGATGTTTTGTCTGTTATGAATTGAGCTACAGCTGCGTAAAAGTGAAATAGTTCAGAATATATAATTCAGAATGTATGAGAATGTATTATTCAAGAAAAGGCTGGTAAACAGATGACACAAGTGCAGGTTTGACTTGATATATTGATATACACTGTCAAAAATATCAATAAATTAACAGTTTTTTTGTCTTTTGTGATTCATGTTTTTATTTTCCCCATATATTTATGTTTTAAATTGCATTATTTGACCTTTGAACCTTGGAAAGTTAGAAAAAAGTGACTTTTATGAACATTTTTAATAGTGTAAAGTGATATATTGTCTGGATTGGTGTTGTATATTACACTACAAAAACATAGTAATAAACTGCCAGTGCATTTTGTGTTATTTCACAGACTATATATTATTTCTTATACATTATATTATTTCAATATAATAGTGGAATTTTCTAAATCAAAATTCGATAGAGCAGAGATCAATATCCCATTATGCACTTCACAACCGCAAATAAACAGAAAACATTCAATACGGAAACTGTTAATTAACAGATATTTTTATGGCACATTTACATGATAATAAATACTAAAAACAGAACGTTTTTTCTTTTTGTTTCACATTCTGACAACATAAGATCCCCATTTAGACACATCCACAAAAACAACCGAAAACAAATATGAATGCAATGGACGGTATTAGAGACAATACATTTCAAGAGGGAACATCTAATATGCATTTTTTGGCAATATTGAGCTTTTGTAGTCTAGACTGTCAACTGTATTGTTTTCAGAAACCCAGTTTTTTAAAAATGGGTTTTAAGGCACCCAAAAATGGCACTGGCATGTAAAACTGATGGTCAAACTGCATAAAAAGCATTCTGTTTTTAGCTGAAATCTGCGTCCTAAATTCTGAGAAATCAATACCATTGAAATAGGCTACGACCTACAGTTAACATTTAATATGCATCAGCACAATGTCCTTTTTTTTCTTTTTTCTTTTTTTTTTTACAATATTGTGCTTTTGTAGTCTAGAGACAACAACTGTATTGAAATCCAGGTTTTCAAATTAGTTTTCAGGCCCCCAAAAATGGCACTGGCATATAAAATGAATGGCCAAACTGCATAAAAGCATTCTGTTTTTAGCTGAAATCTGTGTTGTGTAAATGCACCCTAAATTCTGAGAAATCAATACCATTTAAATAGGCCATGTCCAAGAGTTACAATCTAATATGCATCTGCGCTAGATCCTTTTTTTAACCAATGTTGTGCTTTTGCAGTCTAGAGACTACAACTGTATTGTTTTCATAAATCCTTTTTTTTTTATTCAGGCCCCCAAAAATGACACTGGTGTGTAAAACCAATAGTCAAACTGAATAAAAAGCATTCTGTTTTTAGATGAAATCTGTGTTGTGTAAATGCGCTCTAAATTCTAAGACATCAATACCACTGAAATAGGCCATGACTTTGTATTAAAAATACATATTTAAAAGCCAGAGGTAGAAATTATCACTGCATTTTGTCGTAAATTAATGAGTGTAAATGTTTAGAGTATCACTGAATTCTATAAATCAAACAGACCTGAAATTAAAATACACACTATATCATGTTGTTACATCGCTGTTGGGTTGTGAAATATAAATTTGGGATAACTTCTGTAGATTTTTGGCTCCGTTTCGATAAGGAGAAACAAACCATGAAGAGTGCGGCTTGAACAAGTCAGAATTTTGACAACTGCTATTAGTGGTCGGTCGTATTTTATTGCGCCGAGGGGAATGTGTTACTGTATTTTGGAAATAAGCCCTAAAGTGCAGCCTGTTTGTGTATGTATTTAAAAGATATTTTATTAAAGAAAATAAAAGGTCATTTTTAATGAGAAGGAAGCACCAATTACTTCTTTATAGCTTATTCAGAATGGCAAGTGACTTTGTGTCACAAGTTGTTTGCCCTTTTAAGGTTAGAAAATTGTTTTAGTTTAAAAAAAAAAAGAACCTTACACAATTGGCCCTAGTTTGCTATGTGTTCTAATTGTCATTTCTAAATTGTCAAGTCCAAAAAGGCAAACATGCTTGACAGAAAGACGGAAAGTTTATTTAATTGAACATACACAGAAATATTTGGCAGACTCTTGAGTTGAAGCAGGAAGAATCTTTGGTGGGCCTTTATTATAATGACACTGAAAGCCTGCTTATGCATACTGCCAATATGTGTCCTGTCTCAAACATTGATGGATTGGCATGAAATTAGGGACTTTATGTTCTGCCTGAGGTTAGTACTTGATCTCCTGGTTGTAGTTCAGTAAGTATAAAGTTGTTTTGCCTATCTGCTAATGGTTTGCGATCGTATTGTCATCAGTTATGAGTCAAATAATAGCACTATATAAAATTATAATGAAGGTATGTGGTCTGTTGGTCTCCGAGAGAATTTCACGTTCGGTTTGTATGATTCATATTAAATAGGCTCCTAATAGCCAACAGAATTTCCCAACCAAATAAAGAAAAATGGCTGGTTTACACTGACAACTTAATGGTTACCTATGGAGAAGGACACTAAATATAAACTATTTACAGTTTTTCTCAGTGGCTTCGGTGCATTTCTCACAACACTATTTACATTTGCACAACAGTTAATGCATTTCTCAAAACAATTAGTCATTTGTGCACATCATAGTAACAGTTTCTCATTCTTTCCAGCAAATTGCAAATGCTTTTTGACATGCATCAGTTGCTTTCATACAACTCTGCTGTTTTATAATATTATCATTTGCTTATGTCATGTCAGTCAAAATTAACTAAACTTGTGAATGCTGAATAGTCATTCCATTTAAACTAATAGTAATCATTTCATTACTTGAGTCATTACATACAAAAATGCTGAAATAGTTGTCAAAATCTGTCAAGCTAATTTTATAAAACTTCTTAAATCTTTTTTTTTTTTCCTGAAAATGTCTTCTAAATTGAACAATTTCATGAATGAATTACAGACTTATGTATGTTGTAGGTTTAGTTCCAATATGTATTGCACTATTGTTTACAGTTGTGCACAGCTCTACCCAAAGGGAGTTTATGTTCGTTATAAATAAGGGTGTATTCATTCTTTTGCACATTGCTGTAAATAAATTAGAATTGCAAAGAGCATATGCAGTAAAAATGTAAAACATACATATTCAGTGTCTTGTACTCAGATACCTACGGAGACCTGGAAGGGACGTGATGGTGGGGAAAAAATTGGTGGAAGAAAAAAAAAAGTGGGTGGGAGGAAAAAAAACAGAGCAAAACATAATAGGAAAACATATTTTTAAGTTTTTTTGCATTCCCTCGCAAAGATATTTTGCGTTATCTCGCAAAACTGTTTCTCCACAAACACTTCCTGCTCACTTCATTCATGTAAACCCTCAAATTTTGACGAAATTCTCGCATATTTTAATATTCTATCCCACTTTCTTTCCATTAAAGCTGTGCGTCGATCATCACCTTTCATAAGCAACCTCTGAACCAGTGAATGCATGCATAAGAGCTGACTGACAGACGATAAACTGATTCCAGATCAGCTTCTGCACACACCATTTAAAGTGACACCTCTGTTATCAAACAAGTGAGCAGCAAATGAATCTCTCATTTTGTTTAGTTTGATAACAAAGGTGTCTCTGTAAGAATGCACAGATCTATAATGAAAGCATTCCATTACTTTAGAAACTGTTTGTGCTCATTTAAGAGAACAGCTGTTTAAAATAAAACATGCAGGACAGAGATGTTTACTTTTGCTCCTATGTAAATGGCGTGTACAGAAGCTGATCTGGGATCAGTTTATTGTACGGAGCATGTCTGTCAGTCAGCGCTTATACATGCATTCACTGGTTCAGAGGTTGCTTGTGACAGGCGACGATTGACGCACAACATTAATTTCAGCGTGCTTTCAATATTATGAATATATCAGAAATATGGGAAAATACTTAATAATAGGATGATAGTGGGATAGAATGGTAAAATACGGGAGAATTTCGGCAAAACCTGAGGGTTAACAGGGTGAAGTGAGGGTGAAGGGAACAGGAAGTGTTTGTGGAGAAGCAGTTTTGCGAGATAACGCAAAACATCTTTGCGAGGGAACGCAAAGATTTTTTCCTATCATTCTGTTTTTTTTTTTCTTCCATCAATTTTTTTTCTTCCACCAATTTTTTCCCCCACCATCACGTCCCTTCCGGGTCTCCGTAGATACCTCACTAAATGCAGTGATGTCTAACTTTACTGTAGTTTTCAAATGGCTGTGCAAATAGTATATAATGCTGTCCAAAATCTGACTTTTTTTGCATTGGAAAAAATTAACAGAGTAAACTGTCATAATGAAAACATGACAAAGCCATTTGACTATTTTGTTCATAAACAATGATGTCAGGACTTTTCATCTTGAGGACACTGACATTTTTTATTGACATGAATACTTGCCTTTGAGAAATGAGCTATCCATTTTGAGCAAGTGACACGCTTTTGCAGGTTATCAACTAGGTTTTGCAGTTTGTACTAATTGTTTTGAGAAATGCATTAACTGTTGTGCAAATGTAAATAGTGTTGTGAGAAATGCACCAAAGCCACTGAGAAAACTGTAATAAGAAAAATAGGCTCAAAAGTTGTGTTTGAAAGCAAAATGTTACCAGAGATTGTTTTTATTTCATTCTGTAAAGGGTAAAAATAAAAAATAAAAATCATCTAATATTAACATTCTTTTACCTATTATATATTGTCTTCTTTATACATTTATATACAAATTATTTTGTTCTTCTACAGATAGATAGATAGATGGATGGATGGATGGATGGATGGATGGATGGATGGATGGATGGATGGATGGACGGACGGACCGACGGACCGACGGATGGACGGGCGGGCAGATAGATAGATAGATAGATAGATAGATAGATAGATAGATAGATAGATAGATAGATAGATAGATAGATAGATAGATAGATAGATAGATAGATAGATATGAATCATTTGAATGAAAACCAATTCACTTTATATATTTTAGAGGACAACGTTTGATTAATGCCTCAGGTTTCACTAGCACAAGCCTGGTGTTTTGTGTTGCTAATACACACCTTTTTCTGATAGATGATGTTTGAAACAGTGATAATATACTGGTCTCTATAAATATACACTGCACTTTGTGTAAGTTTGAATCATTGTTTAAAACTTCATCCAACACATCTGAAGAAGTTCTGCACTTCTTCACTGCTGGTCATGTTTAAAAAGCAAAACACTTGGCACATTACTCAAATACTAATAGAACTGAAAGCCTATTGTGTTAGAGACAAATTGCAAAATAGCTTGTAGGTGAAAGCTTACTCAAGTTTATGTCCAAACGATACATTTAAGAATCCAAAGGAGGAAAAAAGGCCCAAATAAAGTAGACCTGCTTTGCAATTTGAAGACACTTCAGCGGGGTTAGAGATGTCAATAAGTAAGGTAAGGGTTTGTTTCCATTGCAATTTTTGCAATCCATCCAAATCTCTTGGAAAGTATTCACTTTCACATTGGTCAGAAGTGACCCTCAACCGCTAACGTTCTTGGTAGCTTTCCAAACCGCAAGTCTGAGCACCTTCCATTGGGATTTCTATCATAACTGTCAAAAACTTTAGCAGCCCCCTACTCTAAAAAATCCATTTGTAAATAGGGTCCCGATCCCAAGCAGGGTATTGCATTACCGGAGCAAGGCTGCCAGGATGGGAAGTACACAGGTCAGCTACTGCAGAGGACCTGTGTGTGCTGAGCAAAGCCAACGGTGTCAAAACAAGGTAAGACAAACCTCTCCAATATAGGTTGTGTCGCGTCTGTGCACCCACCCAATGGTGTCCCATTTCTAACATTTGAATATTTGTCCCCTATGAGTGTCCAAACCTATTAGCAACATTTTGCTCTCCCTTTTGTCACTGCAGATTCTGAGGGACCTGCCGAAAGTTGCGCACAGACTGCCAGTGCTCCAGTTTTGCATGATGGATGAATCTGGTGGCTGGTTGGGACAGATCGTCCGCTGTAATGGCTCCCCGAGGACTCCAATCAGCAATGACTGGAGCTCAGTGGATAAATAATGAGCTGCAGGGCCCCGCTAGACCCACTCTGGGGGTCCGACAAGGTACCGGCAGCACCTTGTGGTACAGAGTCAGCAAGATGATATTCATAGCATTAGGGGAGGGGAAGTCAGTTATATATACACCAAACACATGCTCCGTTCTGGAAATAGAGGCCTACCTGTCATGCCGTACACACTCAGCAGGTAGCAAAATCCATGCTGAAGGGTAGAGTAAGGTGTGCTGGCTTGACTTCAAACGTCACATTGAAATTCTGACGGTTCGTGTGGCTCCAGAAGCCTCCGCAGAGACTTTTTTATAAGGTAGGAAAACAGTTCTGTGCATGAGGCTGTGAGTGCTACGCTGGCATGTTCCTTCGGTTTAGAAAAACAGGTGTTGGAAGGTAAAACCTGCTGGAAAGTACAGCTTAAAGTTAGCATGAAACATAAAAAATCAAACTCTGTTCTATAAAGGCTCTAATTTACCTTAAGCAAAATCAAAGACTGAATTGGTGTGACGTCATTTAGAAAGAAATCAGACCCAAAATCAAGTTTGTTTTTAAAAGTCTACAGAAAAGTTTGAACTATATACTCCATCATGAGTATATCAGAAACGCATCTAATGCTATTATGAACGATTCATTAATGCATGTTTCTGCCATTAACCATCCATCTTCCATGCATTGGGAATTAAACATACGCTAAATTATACCGACAAAAAGGACAGAAAGAGATGTATTTAGAATAGTATTTCCTGTACATGAAAACAAAGGAAGGAATTTATATCAACCACTGAATAAACAGATGAGTTTTATAAAGTTATTGGCATATTATGATAAGTGATACTGTATGCATATTATATTAATTGAACACTTGTAGGCTACTCAGCAGTTTACATGTGTTTGTTACCTCATTACTAACATACAATATTCTACAATATACACATTATACTATTAAAAGAAACATTTAAACAGACCTTATGCATCTTCGGAGTGATGCTGACAAAATTTTTAATCTGTATATCCTGCATTTGGCATTCTAACGAGCTGTAAACTAATAAGAGTCCAACATACATAGTATGTTTTTTACAGTATTGTTTTTAGAACTTTCATACAAGGGGAAAAATTATAACTGTTTTAATCTCACGAGAAAACGATGAGTATGTTTACATGGACACCAAAAATCCAATTTTGATACGATTAATATAATACGCTGATAAAGAGTCTACCATGCAAACATCGATTTTAAAATAATTTAATCAGATTAAGGTCATAATCGAACTAAACAGAAATTGAATGAAGACATGTGGAGTATGCCTATTTTAGACGCATTATTGAAGTGCAGTACACACATGTAAACACCGAAATCAAACTATTACCGCCATGTAGGACTTTTGCCGCATTTTGTGACAGGATATTTCATACATACACGGTTGTTTTACACTATTCTCTGTACCTATCGAGTTAGTATTCCATTAAAACAACACTCTTCCACCAGTCCTTAATTCGTACTCACATCCAATACCTCAGTTTATCTCAGGGGGCATGAATGAAATGTTCCTAAATGAAAGTGAAAGGGCTAAATTGCAGTTAAAGCCAAAAATTTTTACATCCGAACTTACACTAAACTCCAGGCGAAACGTGGATAGCGCGGTGACACAATGACGTTAATTGATCTATGTCATATATTATGTAAAACAGGTTCATGAACATTCAAAAAGTACCTCAAATAAACACCTTAATCATAATATTGTCTTAATCAGATTAAGGCAAATGATTTGATTACTGATGTCTGTCAACTTAGTCATTGTGGCTGATCAAAGGCAGTCTGGGTGTGCATATTAATAATACATATTTTGTTACCTGCAAATTGGTTAGTTGACAAGCTTAAGCTGGTTTGGTTTTGGTATCTGCTTTTATTTTGCTACTACTCCAAAATGGTCCAAAATCAGCTACCACTTCAAGCTGGATTTTCTCTGGAAGGAAAAGGAAGCAAATTTCAAAATGAATGGATGTGGCAAAAGGATGAATTTCACATGTACATTTGCTGTAAGCAGATTTCTTGTGGTCATTCAGGAAGTGAGCCCGATTCCTGTACTGTACATCTTGGCAAAAGATTCAATTGTTACACTTAACAGATGGTTAGAAGTGAAAGGAACCGACCAAAGTGGCTGATGATGCCAGCATCCACATGCCAGTATTCCTCCGAGCATCGTTCCTGAAATGAAGCATGAAAATCAACAATATTTACAAGGGGGAAAAGCACTGCTAAGCATATTCAGTTGGTGACACACAAAATGGAGCTAACTGCTAAGTGTTGAAATGCTAACGCTCTTATGTCATTAACAAAAGCTGTTACAGGGTAGAGTTGTTTTGTTTAACAAGATTGTGCATAAATCCATCCTTTCTTAAGGGCTGCTAATAGCGTTTCTGTCTTGCAATTCATTTGAGGCGCTAAACATCGCAGCACAAGAAAAATGACTCTCCCCACTATCATCATTTTACATCTTACCATATGAAGTGTATTTTATATTCACCATTTATCATTTCCTAAATGAACTCAATTTTAGACTCTATAAAGAATGTTTTGTTTCCTAACAAGCGTAGCACCCAGAGTTGAAGTCTTTCAGCTGCTGCACATGCAGAAAATGGCTAATAGTTCTTTACAGTGTGATCACATAAACAGTGATTACTCTTTGCTGAAGCTTTCGCTAGAAAAAAACAAGAAACCTATCCGCATGCATGTCAAGTCAGAGGATAAATAATGCTTTACTGCCCGGTATTATAGCTCATAGAGTGGGTGTACATTTAGAGTCTGAACGTTATGTAGAAATATGTGATGAGAAAAGTCCTTTCTTGTCAAAAGTGGAACAGTTGAAGGTCAGGAGAATCATGATAGAAATGAGCAGCCTTATTACGATGCACTAAGGGTTCATTATACCTTCCTGACACCTATATTTTTCATATTTTATAGTATCGCATAAGAAATAATGTTTAGCTCTTATAAGAGATATGAGTATGTTTCCTATGTTAAGCACTCCAATCTTTGTTTTGCAATAATTTATTCATCTTCTATTTACAGTGTACTATAATTCCAACCTCTTAAGATAAACCTACATACAAAAACATTTTATGTCCTAAAATAAATCATATGAGATACATAATTGTTAGTTTGAGGAGGGAGGCTGTATATTGTGGATTTTTATTGCACCTAATCTATCAAGCTGCAAGCCTAGCCCTACCTAACAACAAGTCTATTCTCAACCATGTTGTTTTAAAGAAGAAAAGGTCACACATGTTGTTGTATTTAAACCGGAGAACAAAAAAAGAAAGAACAAAAGTATTCGTACACTTTTAGTACATTTAAATGCATAGATGTTTAGCAAATCTTAATTACATAATTACACAGATTAATCTCGAAGTAAAACTCTCTTGATATTTAATAGTAGTTACCAGTGGTGGAAAGAGTACTGAAAAATCATACTCAAGTAAACGTACCATACTTGCCCAAAAATGTAGTGCAGGTAAATATTACTCAAAGTATGAGTAAAAAAAAGGTATTTTAAAAGTACTCAAGAGTAGTGAGTATTATGTTGTGAATGGCTGATGCTTTTACATTCAATTTGAGCATGTGTGTGTGAAAACGCAACATTCTGTAGTGCGTTTAGTTATTGTTTAAGGCTATTTGGCGATTTCAGCCTTCATACAGTAAACATGTCATCTTCTCATCAGTGACATGCAGTCTAAACAATCTCTGGGTCATTGTGGGTAACAATTTTGAACCTCTTCTTGGACACTTTAATGTTTCCAAAGGGTTTGCTGCCTTTATTTGCTCATGTCCTGAGGTTGTTCACTAGGATGCGATTTAGTTTCTATGTGCAAATTGATTGGACAGAAATCAAAGGACTGATTATTCTACTTAGCCAATTTCCACAGACAAGAAAAAAATAAAGTAGTGGAGTAAAAGTACCGATACAGTACTAAAAATGTACTCAAGGGAAACTAAAAGTACACATTTGTAAAACTACTTAGTAAATTAGAACTCCTGAGAAAAACTACTCAATTACAGTAATTTGAGTATTCATAATTTGTTACTGTGCACCACTGGTAGTTACAAAGCATTTTTTTAAGGTGGAAATACTCAGAAGTCAAAATATTTAGTAATTTTAATAAAATAACAATGTTGAATGAAATATACATACATTTAGGTAAAATCAAGGTTATGTCACATGGGTTTTAGTTTAACAAAGTTAACAAATTACAAAATTTAGGGCCGGCAGCTAGCTCTCTGCAACTCTCACATGAATGCCCACTGAAGCTGAGCAGGGCTGCGCCTGGTCAGTACCTGATAGGAGACCAAATATGAAAGCTAGGTTGCTGCTGGAGTGGTGTTAGTGAGGCCAGCAGAGGGTGCTCAACCTGCGGTCTGTTTGGGTCCTAATGCCCCAGTATATTGATGGGGACTCTATACTGCTCAGTGAGCACCGTCTTTCAGATAAGAAGTTAAACTGTGCTTGTGATGTCCATTGAAAAAGAAGGGATCAAACTCCGGCATCCTGGCCAAATTTGCCCACTAGCCTTTGTCCATCATGTCCTAATATCCCCATATCATAATTGGCTTCATCACTCTGTCTCCACTCCACCAATCAGATGGTGTGTGGTTTGGCGCAACATGGCTGCTGTCGCATCATCCAGGTGGATGCTGCACACTGGTGGTGGATGAGGAGACAAAAAATGTGTAAAGTGCTTTGAGTGTCCACAAAATCACTATTTAAAAGTAAGGAATTATTATTTTATTATTATTATTATTATTAAAATTTAAAAGTTGTGGCTTGGTAGTGCTACTAATAGTGGTCATTATGTTACCTTTTGGAACTTGGAAAAGCTTAATTTAACAAGATGATTTTTCATTATATCACAATGTACAGTAATGTCTCGTGTTTATAGTGTTAAAAGATGGTTGCCCAAAAAATAAATCTTTATCATTTACTCACACTCTTGCCTTATATGACAAAATCTGTGTTAATCAGGGATATATGGAGTATCTCTGATTATATTATATAGTATAGTATATCGAGTAACACAAAAGCAGAAAATTTGAAGGATACTTATTTTAGGAACTCACTGACTTCCATTATATGAAAAAAATTATGCTTGTTTGGCAAATTAGTAAATGATGACCATTTCAATTTTGGGGTGAACTGTAGCTACATTTATCCAGTGGGATACTACACTTACTTGACATTTTATACATATTTGACATATTTTATCTATAATATCATGGCAGTCATGACAAGGTATATATATTTGAAAACCTTTAGAATTGATATTTGAAGACAAATTTTTAAGAGACATTGTTGATCAACATTAATTTATGATTGATTACTTTTCAGGGTCACAAAGCGAGTTCATTCCACTAACTTATGGCTGCAATCCACATGTAAAAATAAAAATAAAAGCTTATAAATAATTTTCCATAAACTTAAACTTACATCACGTTTTTCAAATTTTACCTTTCAAACTTTTTCCTTTTCAGCAACAATCTGACAAGACCCTTCTTAAAAATGAGACCAAGATTAGTTAGATCTGTTTACCAAAGCATTGAAAAATACATCAGTTTAAAACACACACGTCATTTTCACTTCTATGTCCAAAAAGTGTGACTGACGGTTAAAGGGTTAAAATCCGCTTTGCTTTTCAAACCTAACACAATCATGAGATACAGTATGTTATGATGGCCAGGACATGAGTAAGTTGTAGGACACGGGAGACTAAGAGAGATACTGCCACCTCAGCTGTCTGTAAGTCTTGTCTAGCACCCTATTAAGGTAACAAACTGAACATGTCAAGGGTAGAATGGCTATATATCACATCTTAATGCCCCATACTGGCATGTGGGCCTGAATGGTGTTGGAGAGTGTAATTATAGAGGGTGTGAAATGAGGAGTGAGAGATAAAACCCAGACCACTGACATCCCATAATGTCCATCTAAATTACAGAGAACAGCCAGCCTGCCAGAACTGCAGTGTCTTCTTTTTTTCTTCTTTTTTTGGGTGTATTGATAACAAAAGTGCTGCTTTATTTACTGTAGGGGAACATGTTTTTAAAGAAAAAGTAAATGATACATAAATTATATGGTTTTGTAAATGCATAGTAAGTTATTTAATTTCAACATACCATCCCATAATATCCATCCATCCATCCATGTATACACTACCTGACAAAAGTCTTGTCGCCTATCCAAGTTTAAGGACTTCTAGTTGATCTTTTGGTATCAGAAGTGGCTTATATGAAAGGCAAAGGCCTCTAGATTACACTTATTCTTCCAAAATAAAATGTCTTGATTTTTAATTATTTAATTAGGAGAGTAAGGTCTTACTTTGCTTAGACAAAAGTCTTGTCATTAACAGAAATAATGTACAGTACACACTATAAAGTCTGGGTGCTGTGGAAAAATAACTAATATTGTGTATGACTCCCATGAGCTTAGAGGACTGCATCCACACATCTGTGCAATGACTCGAATAACTTACTAATAAAGTCATCTGGAGTGGCAAATAAAGCGTTCTGGCAGGACACAGGATATATATATATATATATATATATAAATGTATGTATATATGTATGTATGTATATAAATGTATGTATATATGTATGTATGTATATGTGTATATATATATATATATATATATGTATATATATATATATATATATATATATATATATATATATATATATATATATATATATATATATATACAGCACATAATATTTTATTAGCTTTGTTTTATTCCAGCCAAATAAAAATATTAAAAAAAGACTTTCAACAGAAAAATATAACTGGAAATACTGTAAAAAAAGCTCTTGCTTACTTGGAAAATATTTGAAAATATTATATATATATTACAAAATAATTTCAAATTTAACTGTACAAAAAAAAATTATTCTAAAACATACAGAAATAATGGCGGTTCTTTCCAATGTGGCGACCCCAGATTAATAAACGAAGTCGAAAAGAAAATGAATGATTGAAGGCTTTTTTTGATTGAGTATTGATGACAAAACAAATAAAATAAAATAAAATGATAATGAATTTGAAATTATATGGCTTTGTTAGCATCTTTTTATTTCAACATAAATCCAAAGATTTCTATGTAAATTACAGAAAATCACCATGTTGTCAAAACTGCAGTGTCTTTATTTAAATGTTATAATCAACTGACATTGTACACAAGAATAGAAAAAAAAAGCCAATGACAACCCTGTCAAATTAAATCCCTGTTTGTAGACTCGCAGTGTTTGTGTGTCATGTAGTCTCACAGCTGGGTTGCTCAGCATCTGTTCAGCTCAGTGTTTGTGCTGGCAGGTGGTTTTACGTTGTCAAGTATTCAGGTTTAATTAGTTACAGGCCCACAAACGGATGCAGATATCCCAACAAGACAGGTGGAGATCAATTGAAAGAAAGATTGGATGCAGTCCAGAGACACTGTGCTGAGATGGATTTGTCCCTGGACACACAATGCTTATTAACCTTTCAATCCAAACCCGGTGCTCAAAATAATGAGGTTTTCAGCAAATATTGACAGTAAATTGGATAAAAATGAAGTAGAGGTGCTATACCGCCTGCACCTTTCTTCAAGGTTAGATGTGTCACTTTTAGAAATATAAATGTGCGAATAACAAATTAAAAAATGGATCTTTCACACACATTTTATGGTAAATTTGTATGTTAGTGCCTTCGTTTCAAGTTATAGCTTCAATAATGTGTAGTATATGCATTTATTTACAAGATTATTAAGTAATAGGTCCACATTTACTTATGTTTTCATAGACACTGAAATGTACCCATGTACTAACTACAAATAGCTAGCAATTCAAAACCAAAGTGAATAGCACTCTGTCATCTAGCTAGCAACATGTTAGAATCATAGCATTGTATTAGCTATGTGGCAAAATGTGCTAGCATAAAATTTAAAAACAGGCTACTAATATGTTAGCAAAATAAAGATAAAACAATGCAAATTCATGCTAGCATGCAAGCTACGCATGGTAAAAACATAGCAACAATGAGTTAAACATGCTGTGTCTTTGATTAAAGCTACTAAATTAGCATTGGTAATGTATTTAAAACCCATAAAGTGAATAACATTTCTGTAATATTTCAGGCATTTCTTATGTAGTCTGATAATCATATTTTTTTCACTTATGATTTCCCAGAATAAAAGTCAGGTATTTATAGAGTTCCAAAGCAGTGCTTAGAGAATAACACCCACTGGAGTGACTTCGCAACTTTGTATCTTTTTTTTGCCCAAACAGCAAATTTTTGTACTTAAAGAAGCTGAAAGTGTTTTTAAAAAGAGCACAACAGCAGCCTTTCAGTAAGTTTCAGACCAAATGTAATAACACCTACTGCATATGTGATTTCAGATCATTTATTATTATCATGTTATTTTGTTCTGTTGTCTCAAGTTTGGTGCAATGTGGATGTCATATAGAACTAAATAATTACAAATCTTAAAAAATAAAATTACAACACCTGAGTCAATATTCGATTGGACACTAAACTGGGCCCTTATTGCCGAATTATGTTTAATGTAAGAAGATTAGCTTTTATTCTTACGAAATACATGTGTAGATCAGGTTTATGATTAATACTGGTGAGCAGAAGAAAACCAAGTGTATTATCATACAGCCGAATCAGATTAGCATTATTGTGCTTGCTCAAATGTTGCATCATACATTCAGTTAGGGAGAAAAATTACTTGTGCATCAAGATGTCAACTTGATGAATAGTAGGCTGCTGGAGCTGCTTATGTGTCGTCCATGTAAAACACTCGACAGAAAGCCATCTTAATACAACTGACCTGCAAAAATAAATTGAAAACCGAGTGAGAAATTTAATAGAAAACTAATACATGCAACATTTGCTATGCATAGCCTCAGTTTTGGATGTGTCTGGATGACAGGCTTCCCTGGAGCTAAATTAAACCACTATCTTCCTAATTGTGATTAATTACTCTGACAAAATGCACATTCCTTGTCATTAAGAGTTTATACACATTATTTATTTATTTAATGCTGTACAGGTTTTAGTGTAGAGGAAATTTGTTTTTAAAGAAAATTAAAATGATACAGAAAGAGGAATACATTTTTTTAAAAGGTGATTTGTTTTTTGTCAAAATCACACAGTTATATAATAATAATAATAATAATAATAATAATAATAATAATAATATTTATTATTATTATTATTACATTTTTTTTACATATAATAATAATTTTATCATTACAGATAGTTTTGTCAACATTATCAACATCAACACAATAATATAAGAATAATAATATTTTATATACATATAATATAATAATAATAATAATAATTTTCATTATTACAATTACACAAATAGTTTTGTCACCATTATATACTACTACCACTACTAATAATAAAAATTGTTATTACAATATTACACAGATTGTTTTGTCAACATGATTATGTTTATCAACATGTCAACACAGTTATATAATAATAATAATAATAATATTTTTATATACATATAATAATAATAATGTTTTTATTATTACAATTACACAGATAGTTTTGTCAACATGATTACTGTATGTTTGTCAACACACGATTATATAATAGTAATAATAATATTGATAATAATAATAATAATAATCATAATTTTAAATTCTTACAATTACACAGATAGTTTTGTCAAGTTTTGTCAACATGATTACATTTATCAACATGTCAACAAAATTATAAAATAATTATAGTAAAAAATTATAATTATTATTACTATTATTATTACACAAAAAATGTTGCGCCAAGACTACACAATTATTTTATTTCTTACGGTGGTGCAGTGGGTAGCACGATCACCTCACAGCAAGAAGGTTGCTGGTTCGAGCCTCGACTGGGTCAGTTGGCTTTTTAACCTATAGGGCATGTCTTTGAACTTGCGGGGGAAACCAGACCCCCACAAGTCCAAACACATATCCTATTGGTAAATTGGTTAAGCTAAATTGTCTATAGTGCATGTATGTGAATGTGTGTATGGGTGTTTCCCAGTGATGGGTTGCAGCTGGAAGGGCATCCACTGTGTAAAACATATGCTGGTTAAGTTGGCAGTTCATTCCGCTGTGGCAACCCTTGATTAATAAAGGGACAGAATTAAGAATAATAAACGAATGAATTATGAATGAATGAATGAATGAATGAATGAATGAACACTGTAAAAATGCAGGGTTCCACACAGTTCATTCATGTTCAACACAAATCGATTACAGTAAGTTAATGTAACAAATTCACAAGCTTAACTAATAAATTCTACTGAATAATGTATCATTATTATTAATTACAAGTAATATATTGAGTAAGATTTAACTCATTATGAATTATGACCTAAAACATCCAATGTCAAGCAAACTTGCAAGTTCATAAAGAGAAATACTAAGCCTTAAAAGTAAGCATTATGCTTGCTTCAGATGTTTATCTCCGTTATTTATGTATTGAACCAGGATGCAATCTAATGCACAGTGAATAACTTTCCTATTTTCTTGTATTATGAGACAGTGTGTCTACTATCAGTCACACCTTGACTTTTCCAATATACTGCTCCACTACTACATACCTGTCATCCCCAGCAGAAAGTGAAGAAAAATCTAATTTCCTTCACGCTTCAGCGAACTCTATGAAAAGGCTGAAAGAGCTGATAGCACATTGTTGAGTTTAGCATTTTGTGCACAATCCCTTTCCTAATGCCCCATCTGTCATGCAATAACATCAGCTTTTGGGTCCAGAGGCGAAGACTTCCATGCGTCACGCACCGCATTGCCCTCAAATATACCATTTTTCTGCCCGAGGCCAGGCAGATCAAAGGCCCAATACGTTGTCTGCACATTCCTAACAATATTTGCTTGATAACAGCTGGCAGATCTTCTATATAACAGCATAATCAGAAAAAGATGCTCATAAGGAAACGGTAAGCTCCTCTCCTTCACCAGAGAGTTCACTTTATGCAAAAGGCAATATTGTAATGATGAAGTAGGTCATGAAAACAAGAGACAGATGTTTTGATTTCCTCCATCGCTGGACATGCTAGATCTGAGACTTAATACCTAATCAAAAAGATCAAAATGCGCACTTATTGATAAAGAGGCAGGAAATCATATCGCGTGTGATGGATGGATACCTGCGTTGTATGAGATTTTCACTGAGATTTATCACTATATTAAGATCGCTGAACTTTGGGTCAAGACTACGAGCAGTTTAACTGTATATGAGCAGGAAAATGCTCACAGTTGCACTTTTATACTGTAGGTGTTGATTTGGGAAAATCAAGCATCTCTTTTATCTAAATCAGTGTTGAAAGGAACATATTAAGAGCTGAGTGGTGAAGTTACAGGACACCTAGTACTGGCACCTCATAAAATAACTGTTTAAAGTGTTGTTTAAAGTTAATAAGATAAAATATTTGAGTGGTTTTACCCATTTGAGTAGAACTTAAGCATAAGTAGTTTATAAAATGCATCACACTGGCTAGCATGGGTATAGGAGAAGCTAGCAACAGGGTAAAACATGCTAACAACATGATAAATCAGACTGGAAACACACTATTAGTTTGTTGAAAACGTTTTAAAACACATTAGCTACACGCTACTTCATTCTAGCTAAAAATGTAAGCCAAGTGCTCAAAACATTGCATCAAATTCATATATAGCATGATGTTAAAAATTCAGACAACATACTAATTCATACTATCAACATCTTAAACCTGTTAGCCATGTGCTAAAACATATTACAAACAAATGTTACCAACACGGCAATTCATGCTGTGTGCTAGTGTGCAAGATGCTAAACAGGCTAGAATCATGTTAGCAGAATTACAGCATGTTAAATAATTCATCATAGTATATAGCGCAATAAACTATCAACATTTTAAATCATATTAGCCATGTGCTAAAACTTGTTAAAAACAAATGTTAAAATGCTGACAACATGCTAATTCATACTATTAACATCTTACATCTGTTAGCCATGTCTTAAAACATGTTACAAACATGTTAAAAACATGACAATTCATGTTGTATACATGCTAGCAAGATGTTAAACAGGCTAGAATCATGTTAGCAGAATTACAGCATGTTAATTAATTCATGATAGTATATAGTGCTATAAACTATCAACATTTTAAATCATATTAGCCATGTGCTAAAACATGTTAAAAAATGTTAAAATGCTGACAACATGCTAATTCATACCATTAACATCTTACACCTGTTAGCCATGTGCTAAAACAAACAAATGTTAGAAACACGACAATTCATGCTGTGTGCATGCTAGCAAGATGTTAAACAGGCTAGAATCATGTTAGTGGAATTATAGGCTATTAATTTACTCATGATAGCGCTATAAACTATCCACATTTTAAATGATAATAGCCTTGTGCTAGATATTGCCTACCCTGTGGTTGTCTATTGGAAGGAATGCATCAATAGAGCTGCCATTTTAGTACAGGGTAGCGCTCCTTAAAAATGAATGCGGAACCAAGGTACAGAGGAGGACTGGCCATCCAGAGCCAGCGATATACACATATATCTATGATCTAGAGTTTTCGCGGAGGTCAGTATGCAATTATTTTTTAAATTACGAAAATTATAATTTTACATCACTTTTCTACATTGATGGATTAGTGACCGTACGGACATCCCTGACAAAAAGCTTGTGTTTGTGTGTATGGAAATGTACTCACCACCCTCCCTGTTAAATTTGATCTAATTCATGTCCCGAAACACACCCCTTCTCCTGCTTTCATTTCTCATACTGACGGAGGGAGTGATTCGTTTGTGAATGAATCTCCGTTATGAGCGACTTCTTCACTTAGCCGATGATAATACAAGTTTCTGGCACTGCAGCATCTCGTTGTCATATTTCTTTTGCATTGTTTGCTGATTTTATTCAACAAAACTAGCATAAGCCGAGTATTTAGTGCGAGTTGGTGCTACTTTGCTTTGTGGTGAATGCAGTAACTGTACTATCATCAATAACGTTACCTGTTTAGCATAAAAGTTCATAACATACAAAATCATAAAAAACTAAATCTTACCTATGAAATGTTCTGTCTTTGTGCTTTGTTTTCTTTGTTTGCTCGTCACTACACCCGTGCACAGCGCTAAAGTCCAGCATCTTCACGTAGTAACACTGTCTTTGCTAGAGCGGTTAAATAACATTTGTCCGGGGAGCACTGTACAAATGTGATGGCGCTATTGGAGCATGCTCATGGTCCGTATGCGATATCTAGTGTATATATCTATGGCATGTTACAAACAAATGATAGCAACACGGCAATTTATGTTGTATGCAGGCTAGCGAGATGCTAAACAGGCTAGAATCATGTTAACAGAATTATAGCATGTTAATTAATCTACAATAGTAATATGCTATCAACATTTTAAATCACATTAGCCATGTGTCAAAAACTCCTAGCACAAAATGTTAGCCACGCTAAAAATGTGTTGCAAAACAATGCAAACTCATGCTAGCAACATGCTATACATGGTAAAAGCATACTGGCAATGAGTTAAACATGATATACTTGTCAACAACATGCTAATATATGTAGACAAGACATAAAATAAGCTGTTTTTGCAAGCAACAATTCTACAGTAGGCCTACACAAAAATGTAGATGTAATTTTATGCTTATTAACAACACAAACTTTTGAGGGCACATGCGGGCTTGTTTTGGCTGAGAGGAAAGGCATTAGTATTAATTTGTGTCATGAATATCACACAGACTTCTCTCTAATGAACCATATTAGTACATTAATTGCTGCTGGATCATGGCTAATTATTCCAGTGATTAGTTGAGTAGGCACAGCTGCAACACAACAAGGGGTAGAGGAATTCTGAAAATGCAAAATCCACGAACACTTTTTTGAAAGTTGCTATTTAGAATAGCATATTACCATCATACTACAACGGGGTATATGCACAGACTTTTAATTTCAGCCGGCCAGCCTCTGTGATTCCAGTCTTTCCATTATAAAATGTCCACGTCTGATTTCTTTAAAAAAAAAAAAAAGTGATCTTCACTGCCTGATAGATATACGATATAAAGTGGGTCTCAGAATGAACAAGAAGCACTGCATTAAATTCCATTATCCCCTGACCTGTCTTTAAAATAAGACATTTTATTTTACCCCAGTATTTTCTTTCAATTTTCTGTGCATGCCTCTTGATCCTGACAGCGCTAGCATTTACACGGTCTTTCATCTCATTTAACAACTAAACTAATGCTTAAGTCTATTTAATTGAATGTATTGTGATTACATTACAACATTAATACTGTAAAAGGAACCATATGAAATTAAAAATAGTCACATTAAGCATTCACTAGAAGTTTATCATTGGCTGAAAAACACTAGCTGCATACAGTATACCCCATTGTACACATACTGTCCTACTGTACACTCAAAAAATGACATTTGCTTTTTGTTCAAACTATTTATTTAAATTGAGCTGAAACAACACAATTCTTGAGTTTTTTGGGGGGGGAAATAATTGTTTTATGTAATCTAATCAAATTAAATTTGTAAAAAGTAATAAGTTAACTTAATTCCTTCATGTTGTCCCAACACAAATCACTTGTGTGGAATCTAGCATTTACAGTGTGCTTCATTTGGATGTACAGTATACTTGCTGTATTTGGAAGAATGTGCAAGTATCGCATAAAGTCACACAGGAATGTTGTGTACCTGGCTGTTTATCTTATCAGCGACGAGAAAGTGACACAAATTTATAATTTCACCTCCTTGAGTGACCCAAAGGTCCATTCTGGATGGATAGTGAAAATAAAAATGGCATATCAGAGCTCATTTTTAGCTAAGTTAAGGGAAATGGCACTAGTTAGCTAACGTTTCCTTTCCCAAACATAAGTTTTTAGATGCCGCTTATCAAACTCAAGTTAATGAATTGATTCTTTTACTATATTAGACTTGTCACGATACTGAATTTCAGCACCAATCGATACTAAAATAAATAAAAAAACATCCATTTCACTCTAACATTTAAGCGTTGTTTAGTGTGTTCTTAAACACAGATGATTTGCCATTGTATTCATTAGTGCTCAACAGAAATGACTGTGATTGGCTGTGAAGGTCATCAGTTCAGCCTATGAAAGAATCACCCATAATGATCCAAAGCACACCGCCAAAATATCAATAAAGTGGCTTCACAACAACTTTGTAAATCTCCTTGAGTGGCCCAGACCTAAATCCTATTGAACATCTCTGAAGACATCTGAAAATGGCTGTACACCGTTGCTTCTTATTCAACCTGATAGGGCTTGAGAGGTACTGCAAAAGGGAACGGCCAACAATTCCCAAAGACAGGTGTGCCAAGCTTGTGGCATCATATTCAAAAAGACTTGAGGCTGTAATTGCTGCTAAAGGTGCATCAACAAAGTATTGAGCAAATGCTGTGAATACTTATGTACAAGTGATTTTTCAGGTTTTTTTTTTTTTTTTATACATTTTTAACAATTTCTAAACATCTTTTTTCTCATTGTCATTATGGGGTATTGTGTGTAGAATTTTGAGGAAATAAATTAATTTAATCCATTTTGAAATAAGGCTGTAACATAAAAAAATGTGGAAAAAGTGAAGCGCTATGAATGCTTTCTGAATGCACTGTATATGCTAACTTGAAAAGTTTCACAAAAACAACTCCAAGTTTCTTATATAATTGTTCTTTCTCCTACATTTAGATAAAGATTTTTTTTTTCAAACTATTAATAGCACAAAAACACATTTTAAAAAGTAATATACTACATTGATGTAACATAACCAGAACAATTTGTTAGAAAAAAGTGGTACTTTGTATTTGTAATCCAAGCTTGTAAAAAATGTGCAAAGTTTCCAATAAAACAGTGTTGAAAATTGCAGCTGGGATTAATTTAGCTTTATTAGTCACACTAGATCTGAAAGGTCATGTTAAGTGACTTGTGCAAAAAAGTATTCCATATGTATAACATACTGTACACACGATTATATTACTGAAACATTTAGTATCATGGTATTTTATAGGATTTACAGCACACACCATTTTATATTATGAGCGACAAGGTGGCTCAGTGGTTAGCACTATCGCCTCACAGCAATAAGATTGCTGGTTCGAGTCCTGACTAGATCAGTTGGCATTTTAGTTGGTATTTCAGTTGGTCCGTGTTTGCATGGGTTTTCTCTGGGTGCTCCGGTTTCCCCCACAGTCCAAAGACATGCGCTATAGTGTGTATGAGTGTGTATGGATATTTCTCAGTACTGGGTTGCAGCTGGAAGGGCATCTGCTGTGTAAAACATATGCTGAATAAGTTGGCAGTTCATTCCGCTGTGGCAACCCCTGATGAATAAAGAAACTAAGCTGAAGAAAAATTTATTTATGAACATTTTATATTTTAAATGCTTGAATGAGCCTAAACGGAGTAATCTATATCCTAAAAAAGTAGTTCGAAGCATACATAATTTGCTTTCTGGAAAAATCCTCGAATATGGAAAGAAAAACAATGCGTAATAAACCCCAGTCGTGCGTTTCAAAGCATGTACTGCTTGAGCTGAAGCTTTTTTTTTTTAACACCAGTCTTCAGTCTGACTGTCACGAGCAGAGATACGAGACACCTGTGTTGTGTAAAGGAGAGCAGAAACATGTATCAGACATGCACACAAACGCCTCACACGTTTTAAATCAACAAGGCCCCATAGTGTGATCAGACATGAGAAAGAGCCGCGCAGAAGAAAACATGTGAGATTCAACACATGCCTCAGTCTCTGCTTTCCAGAGCGAACGGCTTCTGCCTGTCAACAGGACACTCTGTGTGTGTGTGTGTGTGTGTGTGTGTTAGCAGAAGGGGCCGAAACACACGTCCCAGATGGGAATGTGAAGATTTACATTACAGAATGGTGCAGCGAGACCAAAACAGCAGATTTGAATGGCACTTTATTCATTTTGAGGTTTAAAGTTTTAACTGGATTTCCACATTTCAGAAGCAAATCTAAATATAGATGCAAGCAACCATTAAGGGGCCAAGCACTTTACAGGCAAAATGAGCAAAGCAGTCCAGAGGCAAAATGAGCAAAGCAGTCCAGAGGCAGAATGAGCAAAGCAGTCCAGAAGCAGAATGAGCAAGGCAGTCCAGAGGCAGAATGAGCAAGGCAGTCCAGAGGCAGAATGACCAAGGCAGTCCAGAGGCCAAAAGCAGTAGCAGAGTTTCAAATTTGATGTGTTGTCGTCAGTGTTAGCGACAATGAAGAACCTAAAGTTGAGTGTGAATATATTTAAGCATTACAGGGAGACAGCCTCAGATGCAGTTTGACATTATACCAGCACATTTGTCGATGCTGTCAACAAAAACCGTTTTGCCAATTGACATGAATTTCACAACACTTGGTCACCTTGGTTTGAGGATGATCCGAGTTATATTTGGTAATATTTCGGTATACGGTCTAGGAGTTTACAAAAGATTTTTTTAACAAAATCAATATGGTGGACAGGAAGTTTAGCCAAATGTGGCATATTTAGTATCAATATGCTCGGCATGACCCAAGGAATAAGTTGACATCAATTTTTAACACAATAGATTATTTGCAGTCTAAATTTATTAACAAATTTAATCTTCATTATTGATGGTCAGTAAACAGTTTATAACTCGTCACTAATAGGTGACGCTGTTACCAAATTTATGTGTTGGGGTCACTATGAGTTGCCAATGACAGACCTAAAGATCAGCGTCAATATGTTTAAGCATGCAATTTGTCGATGCCATAAACTGCAACCGTTTCACTAATCGATATGATTTCCATAACTTTTGGTTACCATGGTCTGTAGATGATTGAAGTCAAATTTGGTGAAAATTGAATCAACGGTCAAGGAAGAGTTCGCAAAAGAATCTTTTTGAACAAATAATAATTTGATCCTAATTTTCCCACAATAAACCTAGGCATTCAACATTTATTAGCCATTTTGTAAGATTCATTATTGATGATTAGCTAAGGGTTTTTAATGCGTGACCGCTAGGTGGCGCTGTTACCAAATTTATGCGTTGTGGTTATTGTGAGGCGCCAATGACACACCTAAAGTTCAGCGTCAATACGTTCAAACATTGCAGAATTACAGCCACAGACGATCTTCCTTCTACGTCACTAAACCGCGGATAAGAACCACAGTGTCGCAAGTTTAATTACGTATAAAACGAAATGCCTCAATAAATCCGATCTGCCTGTTTTCATGATAGTCACATTATCACATATCCCATTTCTATCCACATATGAAGAAGGCCTTAAACAGATCTCTGTGAATATCCGAATGCATGCGTTTTTTCATGTTTACACGGTCATAGAACAGACCCGATCTGTGTCACATATGAGGAAAAAAATCGGAATTGGGTCACATTTAACTGGCAGTGTAAACGGGGCCAGATTTGAGTAAATCCATGTGATTTTTTCCTGCTTACACGTACATGGGCCATATGCGATCTGTGCCATATGGGAGAAAAAAAAAATCGGATGGATCACTTGAACCATGCAGTGTAAATGCAGTCTTAATTGTGACCCATAACGGATTCATGTGTTTACACTTGCCATACAATTTACGACGTCGCACATGTGTAAAGGTGGATTCTAGCATCTGCACCACGCTAGCCACGATCGAAGAAATTGTCCTGCTTTTAGCTCTGCGAAATATGCAAATTTCAATGAAGCGTGTTTCGGGCGTCCGCTGCGATTGGATCCTATACCAAATGTTGGCGAACCGAGGGATTGACAAACCGCGCTGGGCATTTTACTCACGCTGTGCACTGTTGACCAATCACAACAGGCTGTCATCGGTCCAATCAGCGCAGATTAGCATCGCGCTAAGGAGGGGTTTGGGAACAAATGAATCGCTGAACGATTCATATGAGAATCGCTGGGATAATTAGGTAAAAATATATTCAAATTATAAGACTATGAAAGTGTTTTTTGACCTTGCATGTATATCAGTATGTTATTGGAGACCCATTAAACCAAAATATGACCCTTTTTAATGTATAATAGGGGCTCTTTAAAGGAAACCTATTATGCCCATTTTTACAATGTTTAAAATAAGTTTCTGATGTGCCTAGAGTAATGCATAAAAATTTCCAGCTCAAAATACCGTACAAATAATGTGTTATAACTCTTTGAAAACATCCCTTTTAGGCTTTGATCCTAATTGTGCCATTTTGGTGACTGTCGCATTAAATTCTAATGAGATTTTCAAAAGAGGGCGGAGCTACAAATGCCTATGTGTCTGCATAGTGGCATATTTCAAATCCATGATTACTGTCCTATGCAAGTGAGGGAAAGATCGTCCCTAGTGGGCAGGGCTTTCCCCAATTGATGACATGTACAAACAGAGAATGCCAATTAAAGCGTTTCTGCAGACATTTTTACCATTACAAGCTGGTTATATTCACAGACTGTTGCCCCACAGCTGTGTTTAAATAGCCCTTATAAAAGTGATTTTTGCATAATAGGACCCCTTTAAAATAGAGAACCAAAACCCTTTGCTATTCTTTCAGTTTTAAACACTTTTGACATCATTCGAATATGCTTAAATGCACTAAAGAAGCATTGTCTTTATAAATGATAAAAACAGATGTTAGTTAACAAAACTTAATGCATTGAAGTAGCATGAACTAACATTAAACTGTTTTTGTATCATTCATTAATGTGTTCATTCATTTGAACATTTCCAGTTGTATACTATGAAGTGAATATCACCACAGTGAACGCACAGTTTAAATAAAAATGAGTTATTTTGAGTACATAAATAATGAATTTAGATTAATATATCATTTAAACGTTGATACATGATGAATTAACCTCATTGTAATGTGATGCAAAATTAGTTGCCTGTATTAAACATCTAATTCAAGACTAGTTTCAATGGATCCCATGATGTCTTGGTTGAGTTTTAAAGTTTTTATGTAACTTTTTTTTATGTAAGCTATACTATTCTGAACACTCTGTTACTGCATCACATTCAACACACTACAGGGTCATACTTTATTTTGATGGTCCGTTTGTTGAATTTGAGTTACATTTCATCTACATGCCAAATAATTGTCATTAGATTATAAGTAGACTGTTAGGTTGAGGTTGGGGATAGGGTTAGTGTAAGTTGACATGTACTTGCAAAGTTTCTTATAGTCAGTTAAATGTCTGTTGAAGGAGCAGCATCAGAAGATATTAAGCAGACAGTCTACTAATACTCATTTGGACCATCAAAATAAAGCGTCACCCACTACAGCATTTAAATTAATGGACAATAAATGAAAGAAAGATGATTGCAGACCTTTAAAATGTTTATATTCCAATGATAAAGAGTCTCAAGAAGAGAGCCAAACACCTGGAACTTTATTATGGAGAAAAAGGTGACATTGGGAAAAAAGTCTTATCTGGCACATACGTCAGTCTTTATACAAAAAACATAAGAAAGAAAGGCTACAAATCTTGATCATTTATACAAATGCAACACCGTTCCAAAAAATAAAACTCTTTTTTTTTCTTTAAAGTAAACTCTTTCTCCGCTCTGAGAGCACCAACTTCGATAACACCAGCACTCGAAATCCCTGAGGAAAGACATGAACACACTCACTCGTACGGGTGCAGGAGTCTCGATCGATGTAAAACTGACACACTGGCTACAGCTAAAAACAGAACAGTTTGATGCAGTCACAACCAAGACCACTAGAAACTACTCGGATATCTTACACTGTAGATGTCAGACAAGACAATCACGTTACAACTGAATAAAAGTACGCATTTTACTATGGTAATGTGCTATGGGGATTTCACAACCTTTGACGACATGTAAAGAGTTGTAATTAAATTTTACTCTACTGCAATCACAATGCAAATATAGTATTATGTATTAAAATGCCCCTATTTTGCTATGTGACAGATGTATCATTTTGTAAATGCTTTGCTCTGATTTGTCAGATGGCTCTGTCTGTTATTACTGATTTGTGTCAAGCCCAATACCATATCTCAATTTTAGTTCCAGAGGCTTCTACTGTACTTTTAAAAACATTGATATACTGTAAGCAGAGACGATAACATCTGTTTTACTGTATCAATTTGAACCGCCAATGGGAGTGCATGCAAAGTGGATTTGCTATTGCAACACAGAAAACACTGGGCCTTAGTTACAAAACATGCAGACCAACAAGATGGAACCAGTAAAATAGTCTAAGGAGGACTTTTAGTTTTTAGGGACTAGTTTGGTGGCTTGGTCCTAATGCTGAGTTCCTATAACTATTTGGTGTGAAAACCCTTTTAATCCCCAAGGAATAGCCTGGTGGCTAGCTCTTGTAACTAAATTCACATGGATACATGGCACAAAAGTCCCTTTAGTTCTCAGGGGACTTTTCTAAAAACAAGTTTCTAAAAACAAGTTCCTATAGACACCTTGTGTGAAAGCGTCTGTAGTCCTTGTAGGACTGGCCCGGTGGTTTTTCCTATTACAAAGTTCCTATACTGTAGCTACCCAGTGCAAATGCCTCTTTAGTTCTTGGGGGACTAGCCTAATTCTAAACTCTAATTCTAAACACATAAATTAGTTCCTATAGCTACTGTACCTGCTACAAAGCACCTTTAGCTGTCAAGGGACTTAAACAGTTAGCCAGTTTCATAAAACAACATCCTATAGATGCCTAGTTCTCCAGTAGTCTTTGAGGGAGTGCCCTGGATTATTCCTATAACTTAGTTCCTATAGATATCTGTTGCAAAAGCCCCTTTAGTTCTGGGTAAACCAGTCTGGCGGCTAGTTCCCATAACTAAGTTTTTATAGCTACCCGCTGTGAGGACCCCTTTAGTTCTGCTTGGATAAGCCTGTTGGTTAGTTCCTATAACTAAGTTCCTAGAGCTATCTTTTATGAAAGCCCTTTTAGTTCTGGGTGGACCAGTCTGGTGGCTAGTTCTTATAACTAATTCCTATAGCTACCCAGGGTTAACTAAGTTCCTAGAGCTATCTGTTGCGAAAGCCCCTTTAGTTCTGCATGGACCAGCCTGTTGAGTAGTTTTAAGTTCTGCTAGCCAGTTTTATAACTAAGCTCCTAGAGCTACCCACTGCAAAAAAAAAAAAAAAAAAAACTAAACCAACCAAACAAACAAACAAACAAACAAACAAACAAACAAACAAACAAACAAACAAACAAACAAACAAACAAACAAACACCTTCAGTTCAGCATGGACCAGCCTGATGGCTAGTTCTTATAACTACATGGTACAAAACCACTTTAGGGCACATGATAACAGTCTGGGGTTTAGTTCCTATAACTAAACTAAGCTAAATGTGCATACAAATACAAATAATTGCAAATAGTGAATGGAACCCAGTGTATTCTCAAGTTATCAACAGCACAAATCAAACTCTTCTAAAACAACAGCATTTGGGGGTCAAAACAGATGTTTTTCTTGGGCTGATGTTTCATTTGGGAAACAGTAACTCGTTGTAACTAATCATGCATTTTTGCAAATTTTGCTCTTTTACAATCTATATCATACACTACACAAAGCATAATAGAGGCACTTTAAAGGAATAGTTCACCCCAAATTAACAGTGTTTTTATTCTTTACTCACTCTCATGCTGTCCCAAAACATTTTTAAATGTATTATTTGCTCTTCTACTGAAGAAAAAACAGTCATCCAGCTTTGGAATGAAATGAGGGTGAATAAATAACTACAGTGTTTTAACTTTTGGCTGAACTATATATAATTTTTTTATTAAACTTCTAATAAAATGTAAACTAAATCTTCTAAATACAATATCTGATAATGTATCTGACTATCTTGTATTCTGGAGAATAAAAAGCTGTGAGGGAAAGAGAAGACACAGAAACAGAAATGTGAAGAAACACATTGATGTGAGAAACCGTGAAGACGAATGCATGACAAATTCTGGGTTTATTCCCTTTCAAATGATCCCATTACACACGTCTCAATGAAACAATGGATGAATTAGTTAAGCTCAGAATGTTTTAAAAAAGGGCACCTTGAATCAGAAATATTTAAACACTTTTTTTGACATATAACAGAGCCAGCTGTTTTCTTTTTCAATCAAGACAACATAAAAGGGAATAAGTTAATACTGACTCAGACCTCCGACATGACATTTGCTAGACTTTTAAAGGGACAGTACTACCAAAAATAAAAATTCTGTTATTTATTTACTCTCATGTCATTCCTTACTTTAATGATTTTATGATATTAATGGAGGGGGACTTGCGAATTGCAAAAGCAGCAACATAAAAGTACAGCTTTATAATCGTATAGCTTCAGTAAATGTGAAAAAATAGCACCACTGCAACAGAATGAAAATGATCCATCTAAATTTCTTCAACAGAAGTAAGTAATATGAGCTTTCGGGTGAGAAAACAAATACAGAATTTCATTTTTGGTTCAGAACAATGTGAATGAGAAGCCATCAGAAAAATCCTTCATAAAAAACTGGTGTGATCACCAAATAATATTCAATTATTCTAATTAAATACATACACAAAGCTGGAGCAAAAATGCAACAAAGACAAACATGAGACCAAAAAATGCTGACCGAACTAACCAAATACTTGACATATTGTGATTTTTAAAGTTTGAGTGAAAACATCAAACTGTAAAATGTGTCATTTTATATATTAGGTTCCATTTGTACACTTAAACATAAAAGAAAAGAATATTAAACCAACATTAATTATAAACAATCCCTTACAAATCTATGGCTGTATATTGTTAGATGAGTGCAACAAGTGAAAGGATTTGTATTTGGTTAGGAGTTACCGGTCAAAGCTTTGCGTTTACGGTTTGTTGAACCAGTTCTGTCAAAAAAAAGACATTACTATTGGGTTTATGCCTATATACGTTCAGATATAATAAACACCACCATTCAAATGTTTGGGATATTTGAATGCTTTTGAAAGAAGTCTCTTATGCTCACAAAGACATTTCATTGATTAAAACCAAAGACTCTAGAATACACAAGACATGTCACTCGTATAGTTTTGGATGTGGAAAAATGTAACAGTCAATTTGGGGAATGAAGCCCCGCCTTCTAGTGCAGGAGCCAATCAGTGACTGCTGTAGTCTGACGATTCCCTGGGGGGAGGGCTCAGACCAGACATGAGTTTCTGCAGATTTTGTGTGATTCGAATGCTTAGAAATTAAACTAAAGAGACAGTTGCTGTTTAATTTTAATGGTGATTCCTAATCTGAAATTTAATCGTAAACTTGGCAAGCAATTTTGGAGAATTTGATGTTTCCTCATTCAAACTGAATGCCTGAGAATACTGCCCGAGAGGCGTTTCAAAGATGGCCATTGAGTGAAATGACTTGCCTTAAAGGGACTTTGTCAAAATCAGAGTGAAAAAAACAAAGAGTAATACTGTTTACCAATTACAATTTGAAAGCATTTGATTATATATTCAAATGTAATTTATTCTTGTGATGTCAAGCCTCTTTACTGATACTTTTTTGATCAATTTAATGTGTGTTTGCTAAACAGAAGTATTTTAAGCAGTGTTAAGCATACACTATTTAAAAGGAGCTGAATCAACACAATTCTTGAGCTTGTTGGGGACAACATAATTATTTCATGTTCTATCTTACTTTAATCTCTTCTTAAATTTGTAAAGACAATAAAGTTAACTTAACATGAACCCAGCATTATTTAGTGTATATGCGCACATCCCTCACAAATTTCTATTTTAAATAACTGTTTTCTAGAATGCTTTATAATGATATATTTGTGTATTTACATTAGATTAGTCATTACTGAAGCCAACTCTGGAGCTAATCAAAATAACTAGCCAGCTTTATGTTTGGAAAAAAATATGAAAGAATTTCTTTTTAAAAGAGAAAAAATAAAGAAATAAAGAAAAACAAAAATAAATAAAACTTAGTTGAAATGTTGTAGTGTTTATTTTATTTTTAAATATTTTGTTTAAACTTAAATGTATTATATTTATATTTCTAAAGATGTTAGGTGACCAAACTATTTTAAAGGAATATAACTGTTCAATAAATCTGTTTTGTTAAAATGAACCAAAATATCTACTGAGAAATGGATAACAATATTCATTTTCAAAAGGGGGTGTACTTATTTATGCGCAGCACTGTATTTATATTTTTAACAACAGTTCTGTCTGGTTCTTGAATCTGATTGGCTGATAGCCGTGCGATATTCTGCAATATCAGAACTCCTACAGCCTCCTCACCCTTCTGTATTAATCCGCCCACATAGAGAAACAGCAGATCAATAAACTCACTACAGTCTGACAAATATTGCAGCTGTTGGACAACATAATGTACTTTAGAGGTTTTTTTAGGCATGAATATAGTTGTTCAGATTACAACTATGCAGTTTATTTATAATGATAGTGCCTATTTTAAATATTCATAATTTCGGAGATACAGCAACATCCACAAAATGGCGACAGAGACCGCATAATAAGCCCTTTGAGGAGGAAAACCCCAGCGTAATTTTAAACTACAGCTGATCAAATCATTATAAAACTAGTAAGTGACTTTCTAAGTCAATCTCTCTCTTTTGTATGTTGCAGTGCTGTGTATATTCTATATAATTGTAGTGTTTTGAGTGTGAGATGGGACTCGCATATTAGGAATGTATGTATTTTTTGTTGGCCACTCTGTTTAATCCTGAGTTACTTTTTGGTCGGCCATCTATTTCTAATGAGTCTCCATGTTTTTTTTTGTTACTGCAGACTGTTCAGTAAACAGAAAGAAGAATTACGCATTTTTCCAAATCGCAAACACAACAGTAATCAGATAGTGTTTGCGCTGCTTTAGCTTTATTAGGGTTAATTATTGTGATATCGCGATTGCAAAAGAGAAATACTGGGAAATCTCTGTAGATTGATGGCATTTTTAATGCCAATCAGTCTTATAATCTTTAAATGTCAGCAAAATCACCTGTTTTGCCATCACTTTAGACATTACGGTAGATAATCATTTAAAAAGTAGCTCTAAAGTCACGTTGGTGAAGTAGCAATGGTTTCTGCTGTTCTGACGTCAGCTGCAGATGTGAATGAGTGGCGGAAGAAAGTAGTTCCTCATACAAAAGGGTTTTGAGACTATTCGTGTTAGATTTTTTTTTAATATACATTATTATATAATCAGTTGTATAAATGCAATATCACACTCGTAGCAGCGAAATGTGGATGTATATTGTCACTGGTGGGACACCAGCCTCCCACTAGCGCCGACGAGTGTGATATTGCTCATTTACTGCGAGTGTGAAATTGCTCATTTGCAAAATGCGGTTTTACTTACAGGTTTCCCATGAATGCTGCTATAAATTATCATCTAATAACAACACATTGTACACTTACACCATAATGTTAGTGCACAGTATGACAATTTTTGGAATTTGTCCCTCGTTTTCACAAGTCTCACTTTAAATGCAAATGAGATGCTGCTCCACACCTACTTTCCAGAAGAGGGTGGAGCCTTTACAGTTCATGCCTCAGTTACTCTAAAACCAATGCAGATGTTTTGTGTGTTGCTGTTAAAGTCTTGTCACACAGCGCACAGACATAATGTGTGCACCGAAAAGATTAAGCGGTTAAAAATGTCCAAATATTGTTTGTCTCTGTAAATGTAAACAGTCAGGGGCATATTTGTCATATTTTATACAGTATATTTGATATGTGAAAATGTCTTTTGAATATAGAGACTATGACCCCTTTAAAAAATACTCACCCCAAACTGTTGGATGGTAGTGAAACGGTAAAAAAACAGTCCGCTGAAATTCTCATGCCCGTTTCATTTTAGTTAAAAAACAAATCCAAACAAAAATAAAAGTTTGCAAAGTAAGGCAAAGAAAGCTTGCAAGTTCAATTCACTAAGATTTCCTTCAGGCTACATAGCTTATCGAGTGTTCCTTTCCTGTCATTTTTGGCATTAATATGGATTCAATCTGTTGATCCCACATGTTATCGAGTGTTGTGGGTATGGCATGTATGGATTGACGAAACATCGACAGGCTCCCAATGTCCAAACTAAATACCAGATCACAAAAACCAAACTTCACAAATCATCCGTGCTCATATATACAGTGTCATTACATTAACAACCTCACAAATCAATCATTTTGACACGATGGATATATATAATAATTATTTTTTTCGCAGTGAGAATGATTTCATGAGAACATGTTTGGCCTTATCTTATTTTTTTGTGATATTCAGACTGTACGCTTTTTTTTACGCATCCACATGTTTCCGCCATGATGTGTTCATTAAATATTAATGATTCCAATCATAAGAATGGAGAAATGACATGGAAATGTACTGTACATGCAGAGTATAGCCTCATGGGGGTTGTAGCACTCGTTCCTTCTCAGTTTCATTCAGCCTCAGGACAAATATTGCCCTTCAAGACTATTAAGAGTCGACTAACTAATTGCCATCTAATTTAGCGTGAGACTTCAAGTATGTATCTATGGGCCACTTCAAGTTAAAGACTCCCGGCATGTCTGGGGAGCGCCGCAGGTCTAGACTGTTCCAGAATGTTCCGTTTTACCAGACATTTAAGTGTCACATGAGGTAACCCAGGTTTTGAAAAAGTTCTTTGTCAGCCCTAGGATGTCGATTACCTCACTAGTGAGAGCTCAAAGAGAACATCTCTGTTACAACCTCAGCAAAGGTGAAGGAGTAATCAAACGTGTCCAAGTTAAGGTGCCATGGTCCTCAAGCCCTGTTTTTCCATGATGTTCCAGAGCTTCCGCAGGTTGGACTGAGTGATGGTGTCATCTGGCTTCAGCTGCAGGGCTCGCAGGTAATTGGCTTCTGCTTCCTGAAGTTTACCGTTGAGATGCAGAATCGCTCCGAGATTCATGAGAGCTGCAGGATACTGTTGATGAAAAACATCACTTTATAGTTACCATCACTTCATTATTTACGAAGTGTATTTTTTTAAATGCAATTTTGCATGTGTAATAGGCGACACAGTGGGTCAGTGGGCAGCACTGTCGCCTCACAGCAAGAAGGTTGCTGGTTTGAGCCCAGGCTGGGTCAGTTGGCATTTCATTGTAAAGTTTGCATGTTCTCCCTGTGTTGGTGTGGGTTACCTCCAGGTGCTCCAGTTTCCCACACAGTCCAAAGACATGCAGTATAGGTGGGTACGCTAAATTGGCCATAGTGTATGTGTGTGAATGCAAGAGTGTATTGGTGTTTCCCAGAACTGAGTTGCAGCTGGAAGGGCATCCCCTGCGTGAAACATATGCTGGATAAGTTGGCAGTTTATTCCGCAGTGGCGACCCCAGATTAATAAAGGGACTAAGCTGAAAATAAAATGAATGATTCACAAAATACAAGTAGGGGTATTTACATTTGTAAACACTTCCATTCACAATCACCATTCACAAAACCTTTGCCAACAGTAGATACAGTATTTCTTCTACTAATTGGTTTTAGAGTCTTGACCACTGTTGTATAATTTACTTTTTTTTTTAAAAGGCCATTCATTGCTAATTACATCATAGCATGACTATCATTGTATTTAAATGACTTTTCTACATTGTAAAACCCAATAAGTTAAGGTTACTCAAACCATTTACTGTAAGTTAAAAAACTAATCCTAATGAGTCCTGTGAACTTAATCCATTTGAGTAAACAAAGCAAATTGAGCACAATAAAACCCAAAAAGTTAAGGCAACAAAACCCGTTTGAGGAAACCGATTACTACAAACCATTTGAGTTAAAAAACGAATCTATACGAGTACTGTGAACTTACTCCACTTAAGCTGAAGTAATGAGGTATTTCATTAACTTATTACCTTCAACACTGCGTTCAAAACTCTTTTCAAATGAGTAGAATTAACTTTCAGTCAATGTTGAGTTAACTACACTCATTTCATTTGATAAAATTGACTATTGGGTTTTACAGTGTAATTATCTTGTCTGAAAAGTAACTTACTCAAGAGTAATTTAATTACTTGACTCAATACTAAAAATCCACATAAATCTCAACATGTAGACAACCTTTATGCCACATGAATATTTAAAAACCTTTGCCACACGAACTGTAGAAATAGCATTTCCAAAACTTTGTTTTATAATCTTGACTAGTGTTGAGAAGATTACTTCAAAAAAGTAATTAATTACTAATTACATCATTAAAGTTGTATTTAAATTTACTAATTACCTAGTCTGAAAAGTAACTTACTCAAACGTGATTTAAATACTTGACTCAATACTAAAAATCCACAAATGTTTGTATTTTAGTCAGACAGGACCTTTAGGTTTTGTTAAAAAACAAACACTTGTTGGCACCAATAGCCTAGTGGTACTGTACACCGACATACAGCACTTAAATTTTAAACAAAATATGTGTCAAAACTCAAAACTTTTCTAAGTAATGACACCATATTGAATACAAGTTTGCATACAGTATACATTTTCAAAAATATTTAATTGTTTCTTAACCATGTACAATTGTCAGAAAAAAACTATCCTTCTTTAGATAAAAATAGAATTATTATACAAAATATCTGCATAACAAAAATACATACAATTACTGTGAATCTCTGAATTTATACCATATATTGGCATGAACTATTTTTTTTCTTAGGAAAATGCAACTTTCTTGATGTATTTTTTATTACTTATTCTGCAAAATATGTAAGCACAACGACAAAAAATACAGTTACTTTGCTCATATAAATGATTTATACAAAACTGTTGAATTTCTGTACATTAAGCAAAAGTACATTATAAGTATCTGTAATTAAATTACCTAAAAATTTGAGTAATTCCTTTATTTTTTTCAGTGGAAAAGTAATTTAAAACACAGTAACTTATTACTTTGTAACTAAATACACCCAACACTGGCCTTGCCTTTTGCTCAGTTTAAATGTCTTTCTGTTATTTCTGTTGGTTTTAATATCAATATGTTTTATTACTCTATGTACAGCACTTTGGTCAGTCGTGTGGCAGTTTAATTGCGCTCTATAAATAAATGAACTTGAACCTAAATCTAATCTTCAAATCGGCTTATATTGCTCATCTTCAAACTGGCCATGCAAACTCACCACACAGACCAACAAAAAGCTGCCTGGTTTGAAAATTATTTAAGCTTAATAAATACAACATATTTAACTACTAAAAATGGACCTTGTTTCAATGATTGCATCTTAAGGAAGCAATAATACAGTTTGCATACATATCCTCAAGGTTGTAGTGGTTCGTTTGCATTTCTGAAATGATTTTTAGGTCCGCAGGTCCATAAATCTCCTCAGAAAGTGTCTGCTATTCTACAGTCTATAACTCTTCAGGACGTGCATCATCTGTTTTACTTATGTCAAGGTTTCATGAGTAATGCTGAATGCATCAGCGTTCAATGGAAACAATATGTTGACTACACTGATTCTTCTCACATAAAGCGATTTCAATAGACGTTTAAATCAAACAGTACCCATAAACTAAACCCAAGAATTCTTACACAGAAATACAAAAACACATTCACTGTATAAAATACAGGCATGCAATCACAATCATTCAACCATAAACAGTTTAGATTTTTATGTCTTAAATGCAAGAAGGTGATGTGATTTAATCCAAAAATCATTTGTGGATATGCTTCGTGTTTAACATGCCACTTCTGAAAGCAGAGAGTCGTATATTATCTAACACTCATGAAAGTAAAAACTTACACTAACTGACATTTAAGGCCGGCTGCCACCGTTTTCCCACATGGAAATGTAGAAAGAGACGGTCATTGTGGAATTACACAAGACATAAGTAACATATTAGCGCTGTTTGACCCGACGCGTAGAAGTCAAACCTCAAAATGAGACTGAGGGACAAATGAACTGCAAACTGTGGCATTAACTGCACTCATGTGACACATATACCTTCCTCTCAAATATATTCATGCGCAAATTCAGCAGCTTTTCCACTTGCAACTAATATCCAAGTATACTGTTGGGGGAAATAATATAGAAAAATGGAAAAGTACATTTTCTGTCAGGTCAAGTTTTGCTAAGTTTACAGACATTTTCTAAAGCAAATTTTACCAGGAATAAATAATCATCAAATTGAGTTTTTTCCTTATCATCTTTAAAGTAAGACTAGAAGGGGAATGGGGTAAAAAAAAGGAAAGAAACCCTAAAAGTTACCCACTTGCCCAGATGAAGTTTTGGATTGCTTTTTAATTAATTAATTAATTTATTTATTTATTTATTTATGGATGCAAATGATGTATTAATTGATGTATTAATTGTATGATGTATTAATTATTTCAAGTTCATTTCCTGGCAAGTCAAGTTTCGCTAAGTTAACATACATTTTCTAAACCCATTTTTAAAACTTGCAAAGTTCATGCATTAATTTCCTTCTGCTAGTCCCTAATTTATAAAGGATCACCACAGCGGAATGAACCGCCAACTATTCCGGCATACTGTATGTTTTAAGCAGCGGATGTCTTTCCAGCCACCATAAACTCTCGCATTCACACACACTCATACACTATGGCCAGTTTAGTTCATCCAATTCACCGATGCATGTGTTTGAACTGTTGGGGAAACATGGGGAGAACATGCAAACTCTACACAGAAATGCCAACTGGTCAGGCCTGGATTCGAACCAGCAACATTCTTGCTGTGAGGTGACAGTGCTAACCACTGAGCCACCGAGCCACCTGACCTGCAACGTTTACATCACAAATTGAGTTTAAAAAAAATCATCTTTAAAGTAATACTGGAAGTTGAATAAGGTTAAAAAAAAGACACCCCTACAGTTATCACCCAGGGTCTCTGCAGGTTTCATCAAGTCAAATTCAAGACTTTTTAAGACCAATATGACTGAAATTCTTAAGACTTATACATATATTTATCGTGGAGGCAATTGCATAAGTAATCAAAAAGATTTATTTGTTGGCTTTTGGTCCAAACTGATCGAGTATAACTTCTATTCAACCTAATGCATTTCTGTTATAAAAATATTAAGTTTCATGTCTATTTATAAATATTATGTCTATTCCTCCTTACTTCTGTAAATAGTTTTGTATGAATGGAAGATAAATATAAAGGAATATATCGCTCTGTTATTATAATGAGGAACTGTGTAATTGTTTTTAGTTTTCTTTCCCTGATTTTATTAAGATGGATTGTTGATGATTCAATGGATGTCGGCCCAATTGGGTACCTTTACTTGGACAGGAAAGTTAAGACCTTTTTAAAATGATTGCAGTATAGGTGAATTGGGTATGCTAAATTGGCCATAGTGTATGTGTGTGAATGCAAGAGTGTATTGGTGTTTCCCAGTACTGGGTTGCAGCTGGAAGGGCATCTCCTGCGTAAAACAAATGCTGGATAAGTTGGCGGTTCATTTCGCTGTGGTGACCCCAAATTAATAAAGGGACTAAGCTGAAAAGAAAATGAATGAATGAATGAATGGTTCACAAAATACAATTAGGGGTATTTACATTTGTAAACACTACCATTCACAATCACCATTCACAAAACCTTTGCCAACAGTAGATACAGTATTTCTTCTACTAATTGGTTTTAGTGTTGGATAATTTACTTCAAAAAAAGGCCATTCATTGCTAATTACATCATCGAATGACTGTATCATTGTATTTAAATGAATTGTAAAAACCCAATAAGTTAAGGTAACTTTTTTCCTTTACTTGAACAGGAACGTTAAGACCTGTTTAAAATGATTTAAGACCTACTGTACAACAAGATCTGAATTCAAGACCTTTTAAGGCTTAAAATTCTGTTTTTGAAATTTAAGACATTTTTAGACTTTTTAAGACCCTGCGGACACTCTGATCACCATACTTGCCCAGTAAAAGTTTTTGATTGCTTTTTGTTATGTTTAAATATGCAAATGAAGCATTATTTCAATTAGTATGTGTTCAACTGCATACACTTCTAGCACAAAAATCTGATCTCTGGATGAAGTCATGTTCAACATTCCTGTTTAATTTTACTGACATTTCTACAGACTATACTTTTTATGGAGGGGATTTTTCTCCACAATATAAAAAATACAGCCAGAAAACTAATCAGGCAAAATTACACAAACATATTCCTCTATAAAACCTTCAGAATACAGATATGAATAAAAATATAAGGTTTGGTGTATGAAAGTGCTGCTGAAGATTTGATGGAGATTTATGGCTCAGTACAGGAGAAAACATTCATTTTGAGAAAATGGCTTTAAAATATGTAGTGCAAACGAAATCTACAGACACAAATAGATAAAGTGTGGCAAAAGAACACTTACAGTAAATGAGTTTTGCATGTTCTTTTTGCATTAGACAGAAAAAAATTAAACACTTAGAAAGGAAAATTTAAGAGTTCACACTTAGCTGATGATTTATCATAAGCTCGTTTGGCATGCTGTCCCAGGAGAGAGACCCTGAGCTTAAGGTATCCCCGAGCACAGGGCTCCCTCCCATTCGCAGAGCAAGAGGAGAGATTGAGCTCAGGTAGATCTCAAAAACTCCACGGATGAAGTGGCTAAGGTTAATTACTTTGAGAAGGAAGGGAACTAGACAGAATGCCTATTTTGCTTAGTCTGCTACGTATGATGCATATCTTTGCATGGTGGGAGGAAACTGGAGAACCCGAGGACACGGGGATAACATAAAAACTTTCTTGCTGTGGGGCCAACAGTGCTAACAACTGGGGCGCTGTGCCACCCAATCTATGAGAAAAAAGGAGAAATAGGGGAGGAAGGGGGGTTTCTTCCCACCTTGAAAGACTGAAGACTGTGGTCATATACAGAAACTTAGGAATCATATGATTGCAGGACCATGATTAGCAAATATGGGACTGGCTGTGGTAAATCATTAGCACGTGATCCTCTCAAAATTAGTTTATAAATAACTTCAATAAGTGCAAAATCTCAAAACAGGACATGAAAGAGTGTTTTTGCTTGCAGTGTCTCATCTTAAAACTAATATGTGTATTCATTTGTATGTGCATATTTATTTTTGTGTGCATTTCAGTGTTTAAGGCTCTCCAGATGATTGTAGAGACCTTCTGCAGAATAAAAAAAAGTGTTTCTAGACAGAGTCAGGTGAAAGGAAGTGAAGAGGAATCTGTCCTGCTGAGGCCTCCAGAAATTTCCTGACCTCTTCCTTCCTCTTCTGCCTCCACACTTTAACCTCACTGAATCCCACACAACAGCAGACTGGCATGCAGTCACAGCATCAGCCGGACCAGATGTGGAAAGGATCTTGGGACCTTTGTTTCAACAGCTGCTAAGGAGACAAACATCCCTGCAGACCGTGCAACAAAATCCAGACAACGCACAACACTAGAATAAAGGCTGCATTTTCTAAAAATAAAGTAAATAAAAGAAGGGCTTTGCAGCTGGTAGCAGAGAATTTGAGAGGTAGTGTCGTTTTGTATTTTATCATGGTTTTAATGAAGGTTGATAATAATGATTATGATAATAATTACAAATGTTGTTTTATCTTTTATCATGGTTTTAATGAAGATCAATAATAATAAATTTTATATATATATATATATATATATATATATATATATATATATATATATATATATATATATATATATATATATATATATATATATATATATATATATATATAGATAAGATTATTTAAAGATAAAATGACATTTGTAATAATAATAACAATAATAATAATAATTAAAAAAAATAAAAATAATATATGTAATAAAAATATAATAATATTAATAATAATAATAATAATAATTATAATTATAATAATAATTATAATAATTATTATTATTAGAAAAATACATAAACAAACATTTAAATAAATAAATAAATAAATAAATAAATAAATAAATAAATAAATAGATAAATAAATAAATAAATAAATAAATAAATAAATAAATAAATAAATAAATAAATAAATAAATAAAAAAAACTTGGTTGAAACAATGACAACTGTTTTAATTAAGCTAACAGAAAAGGGTTTATAAGAAAAATTAAGTTTAATCATTCATTTTTTTTTCTTTTTCTTTTTTTACATTTCCAGTTTGCACTACTGTTTGGCAAACAGGGCAACTTCCCTTCAGGCAGCTGCTCATCCAACATCAAACGCTTCACATTTTCCAAAGAAATCAAACAACTGTGTGTTCTGTGAGCCTCACGGTACACTTTCCTGACTTACCACGTCCCTTTAAAGTCCCGCCAGCAGAGCTTCTACAGTTGGTCACCAAATAAACATGTGTAGAGCAACCGAGGCACGCCAATGAAGATGAAACACTGCAGGCAAAAATCACGCTTTGCACATCCACCGGTCAATTTTGAGATTTTGTCCTTATAGGCTTTGCATAATGTGCTTTTTCAGTATTCAATATTTTACTAGATAATTTTCAAGATACTAGTATTCAGTTTAAAGTGCAATTTAAAGACTTAACTAGGTTAATTAGGTTATATAAATCATTGTACCTGTATAACGGTAGTTTGTATTTTTGAAAAAAAATATTGCTTCAGGGGGCTAATAATATTGACCTTAAAATGCTTTTATTGTAGCTGAAATAAAACAAATAAGACTTATTTCCAGAAGAAAAAATATTATAGGAAATACTGTGAAAAATTCCTTGCTCTGTTAAACATCATTTGGGAAATATTTGAAAAAGAAAACGATTCACAGGGAGGGCTAATAATTTTGACTTCAACTGTATATGTGCCTCTATTTAGTCAAGTGTTTTACAGAGGAATATGCTCACACATAATTTGACTGCATGTATAACATATTATATGAAGTATTTTTCACTTTTCCGACTTTCTACAAGTTGAAAAGTGACAAAACTACTAGGAAAAGAATAAGTGCAAGCTACTTACTGCATTCATGTTGTATTGCAACTGAGGTGGGATTCAGGTACAGTAAGATGTGGTGGTACGGGTGTAAGGGATTGGTCCAGAGTGGAATTATTAATGTTATAAAAGAAATTAATTACAGTTGCATTTATATACTGATCATTTCTTCAAATATAAGCACAATGTAAAAACATAAATAAGTGTGTTGATTAGGCCTAATTTACATGCAAGTAATTAAGGCTCGAATGTCAAATTCTAAAACTTTTCCATGACTTTTACAGACAACAGAACCTCTTTTACCTATAATAAGTATAAAAACAGGCAGCTGCTGTGTTGAGCAATTCTGTTATCATTGAATTCTGTTAACAAAAATTAGAGGAGCTTGAATTTTTTTAACTGCCACAGATTTCCTGCAGATTTTAGCCAGCCAGGACACGGTTCAAATCCCTTCTGTACCATCTGCGATGTATTATATATATATATTAAAAAAAACCATTGTGTTTGAGTATAGAAAGTGCTATAAAAAAACCTTTTCCCCTCCAGAAGGGACTGGTTGAGCACTGCGCAGACAAAAAACAGCCACAGACAGTATTTTAACAGGTACTGCCTGGTGATTTGATTGCTTGATACAAGTGAGAAAGGAATAAAATGGGAGTCAAAAATAAATAAATAAATAAAATAACCATAACAATATGTATTGTTAACAATGTTCTTGTATTGTAAGTTTCTTTTATACTTTGTGATTTATGCTTTTGGATATGGACATAAAAGTTTGTAATAAAAGGAATAATTATACAAAATGGCAAAACACAAAAAACATAAAACAAATAGTATAGAAAAAAATACATTTTGATCAATTAGAAGTAACATTTTAAAAGACAAACAAAAACACCTTATATTCCATGATCCCATATATAAAATATAAAATTATAAAATAAATTAAATTAAATAAGAAATAAAAAAAATGTAAATTTAAAATAAAGTAAATTAAAATTAAACAAAAAAATAAAACAATAAAATAAATGATAATAAAATTAAATTAAATATAAAATTAAAAAAAATTAATTAATTAAATTGAAAAATTTAAAATAATTAAATAAAACAAAAAATAAAATGAAAAATAATACAATTAAATAAAATAAAATATATAAATAAAATAAATAAATAAATAAATAAATAAATAAATAAATAAATAAATAAATAAATAAATAAATAAATAAAATAAAATAAAATAAAATCAGCTGACTTAGAAAGTCTGGAATAGACCTTTTAAAATTGCATGATAATACAGAAACCTTGCAATCTTCTCTGTAAAAACCTTCTACTGCATTACTCATTACTCCAATTTTCACTTTTACTCCAATATTCAGATTTTTGTGCTAGAATTATATGGAAAAATTCCACCTATTTAATGAAATAATGCTTTAACTGCATATTGAAACGCAACATTTTTTAAAAAACAATTTTTTGGTTAAACTGTATTCACTTGCCGTCATTAAAGCTTTGAGGGAATTGCAAATGTCCTGTGTGTTTTGAGTACTTACATTGGGTCTCAGGCTGGCAGCTTGTCTGTAGTATTTCTCAGCGGCATCATTGAGACTGGCTTGCCTGAAAAAGCAAATAAACATCATGTGTTACTTCATCCTGTCGCACAAGTTTATCACTGGCCATTAAACCGGGGACTATTTGACCAACATGAAAAGCCCTGCAGATGCCAAACAGGGTTATAAAACTGCCTGACTTCACTACTTTCAGCAGAAGAAAAAAAGTCTTCATTTTTAAGGTTGTGACCTACAACCTACTGGATGCTCTTTGATGTTCTTTAACATCTTGAATAAAATAAAATAAAATAAAAAAACTATAAAATAACATAAAAATAAAAAAAACAATAAAATAACATAAAAATTATACAATTCAATATGGAGTCAATGACTGTCAGCCAAGACAAACTGAGTTATGATGAAAGAGCCTAAGATTCCCTGGTCCCAGGTCATATGATAAATGACCGCTTTTTTATACTGGCCAGTTCTATAAACCTTCCTTCATGTTCAACAAAACTCTTTGGTGAAAAGAGCTACGGTTAAACGCTTCAAGAAACTGCTTTTTATAAATGAAAAATCATATGTACTCGAGCAAAGAGATGAGGGATAAATAGTAGGTGTGCAAAACATTTCAATATCTTAATCTTGAAATGAGCAAGAGAGATGAATGAGGAAGATATTAAATGAAGACATAATGTTGATTTATATTTCTGGAGATAAATTGTACAAATAAAACTGAAGATGTTATGAGTTAAAAAGAAAGAGTTGAGTGAAGCGAGTTCAAGATAGATATTATGACTCTTTGAAAAATGAATCCAGCCTACAACACTTTTTAATCTCATTCCTAACTCCTATTTTTTTTTAATCATTTCATATCCCAGCTCTGTCATAGTTTAAATATTAAACTAAAAAATAAAATATAAAATCGCCTCACAGCAAGAAGGTCACTGGTTCGAGCCTCGACTGGGTCAGTTGGTGTTTCTGTGTGGAGTTTGCATTTTCTCCCCATGTTTGCGTGGGTTTCCTCAGGGTGCTCCGTTTTCCCCCACAAGTCCGAAAACATGCGGTATAGCTGAATTGGGTAAGCTAAATTGTTCATAGTGTATGTGTGTGAATGAGTTTGTATGGATGTTTCCCAGTACTGGGTTGCAACTGGAAGGGCATCCGTTGCATAAAACATGCTGGATAAGTTGGCAGTTCATTCCGCTGTGGTGATCCCAGATTAATAAAACACTAAGCCGAAAATAAAATAAATGAATGAATGTATGATCTTATTCTACATCCCTAAGCCTACTCATTAAACCCAACTACTAACTTACTAAATATTAATAAGCAGCATATTAGTACTTTATTCAGATAAAAGTCAATATTAAAATACCTAAAAATAAAGTGTGACCAAAATATTTTATCAAAGAACAATGCTTTTCAATGAATAACTGTAATTTAGGGATCCTCATTTTCTATCATGGCACAAATAATCTAGATGAAGTTTTAAATCTTTTTGAAAAATGCAGTATAAATGTAAAAACAATTTGTTAACTTGAAAACATTATTAAAAAAGTTACATTCAATTCTTTAGGATGTCCAGTTCCCAACAGTGGATTTGAGCACTTAACCAGAACCATGTGTTGTTGTCCACCTTTCACAACTTTTTTACAATCCTTTCCTCCCAAACAACGAGCCTGTGTAGTTTCCCATTCACATACACACAATAAAAACGTGGCTTGATAATGACCACAACTGTCTGGAGGGACAATGGCTTTCCTTATATTCCACAGTGGGAAAGTGACCACCCTTAACACAAGTCCAAAACACAGCGGTGTTGAGAGTGGCTTTGGCTCCATGACCACAAATTCAATATATGGTGTAAATCTAAAACACAGCAACAACCGAACCTCTTTATGTCAGAGCGAAACCTCCCAAATACAATAAAACTAATGTTTAATTTCTTGCAACAAAAACTTTTCCTCCAATCCCAACCGCAAGTCTATTCGTTATGTCATTCTGAAGGGGTCACCAGCCTTCAGAGGATACCCATAAAGTAACGCAGAGCTCTTCACTATAATACGATATGAGAACTTTAATTAGGTCTTTCTAAACTTCAGGTAAGCAGAATAGGTCATCATAATTTAACCAAGGTGAACAATTAATCCAGTGTACATTTATTCAGAACTGATTTTAAAGTGCTTTTACTGGTATATACAGTTAGGTCCACAAATATTTGGACATCGACAAAATTCTAACATTTTGGCTCTATACACCAACACAATGGATTTGAAATAAAACGAACTGTTAGCTTTAATTTGATGGTATTTACGTCCAAATCAGGTGAACTGTGTAGGAATTACAACAGTTTACATATGTGCCTCCCACTTGTTAAGGGACCAAAATAATCGCACAGAATAATAATCATAAATCAAACTTTCACTTTTTAATACTTGGTTGAAAATCCTTGCAACCAATTACAACCTGCAGTCTGGGACACATTGACATCACCAGATGCTGGGTTTCATTTCTGGTGGTGCTCTGCTAGGTCTCTACAGCAACTGTCTTCAGTTCTTGCATGGTCTTGGGGCATTTTCCCTTCTGTTTTGTTTTCAGCTAGTGAAATGCATGCTCAATCGGATTCAGTTTAGGGGATTGACTTGGCCATTGCATAACATTTCACTTCTTTCCCTTCAAAAACTCTTTGGTTGCTTTTGCAGTAATGCTTTGGGTCATTCTCCATCTGCACTGTGAAGCACCGTCCAATGAGTTCTGAAACATTTGGCTCAATATGAGCAGAAAATAGGCCTCACGATGGCGCAGTGGGTAGCACGATTGCCTCTGAGCAAGAAGGTCACTGGTTCAAGCCCCGGCTGGGTCAGTTGGCATTTCTGTGTGGAGTTTTCATGTTCTCCCCGTGTTGGCGTGGGTTTCCTCTGGGTGCTCCGGTTTCCCCCACAGTCCAAAGACATGTGCTAGGTGAATTGGGTGAGTTAAATTGTCTGTAGTGTATGTGTGTGAATGAATGAGAGTGTATGGTGTTTCCCAGTCATGGGTTGCAGCTGGAAGGGCACCCACTGCATAAAACATATGCTGGATAAGTTGGTGGTTCATTTCGCTGTGGCGACCCCAGATTAATAAAGGGACTATGCTGAAAAGAAAATGAATAAATGAATGAATGAATGAATGAATGAATGAATGAATGAATGAATGAATGAATGAATGAGCAGATAATATTGCCTGTAACACTTCAGAATTCATCCTGCTGCTTTTGTCAACAATCACATTATTAATAAATCAGAAAACCAGTTCTATTGACAGCCATACATTCCCACGCCATGACACTACTACCACCATGCTTCACTGCTTAGGATCATGAGCAGTTCCTTTTCTTCTCCATACTCTTCTCTTCCCAAGACTCTGGTACAAGTTGATCTTGATCTCATTTGTTCATAGGACATTGTTCCAGCACTGTGAAGGCTTTTTTAGAACTCTAATCTGGCCTTCCTGTTTCTAAGGCTCACCAATGGTTTAATCTTGTGGTGAACTCTCTGTATTCACTGTGGTGTAGTCTACTCTTGATTGTTGACTTTGACACGCATACACCTATCTCCTGGAGATTGTTCTTGATCTGGCCAAGGGTGCTTTCTTCACTAGAGAAAAAATTCTTCGGTCATCCACCACAGTTGTTTTCCGTGGTCTTCCGGGTCTTTTGGTGTTTCTGAGGTCACTAGTGCGTTTGTTCTTTTTAATAATGTTCCAAACAGTTGTTTTGGCCATGCCTAATGTTTTTGCTATCTCTCTCATGGGTTTGTTTTGTTTTTTCAGCCTAATGATGGCTTGCTTGACTGATAGTGACAGCTCTTTGGATCTCATCTTGAGAGTTTGCAGTAAAAGAATCCAAATGCAAATAGCACACTTGAAATGAACTCTGGACCTTCTATCTGCTCATTGTAATTGGGATAATAAGGGAATAACACACACCTGGCCATGGAACAGCTTAGAAGACAATTGTTCAATTACTTTTGGACCCATAACAAATGGGAAGCAAATATGCAAACTGTTATAATTCCTACACCGTTCACCTGATTTGGACGTAAATACCCTCAAATTAAAGCTAACAGTCTGCAGTTAAACCACTTCTGATTTATTTAATTTTATATTTTTAATCATAATTGATTAATTTAAATCAATTGTGTTGGTGTACAGAGCCCAAAATGTTAGAATTGCGCCAATTTTTAAATATTTATGGACCTAACTGTAAATGCCTTTATAATCTATCCCCAAATTATCTCTGAGAGCTGTTCCCTTTTTACACTTCCTTATGATACAATGACTTGCCTAATTACCCTAACTTGCGCAGTTAACCTAATAATCTAGTTAAAGCTTTAAATTGAATACTAGTGTCTTGAAAAATATTAAAACTATTATGTTTAGAAATGTGTTGATAATCTTCATTCTGTTACACAGAAATTGGGAGAAAATAATACAGGGGGTGGGATGGGTTAATAATTCAAAATGGCTAATAATTCTGACTCCAACTGTAATTTCGTTCTCAGTGTGCCATGGCGACACAGTTTGGTCGAGGTTTCAAATAACCCAATGGTCGTTTGAAGAGTGCAGCAAAACTGATACGGAGGAAGTAAAGTTGTCGGAGCAGACGGGCCCCTGAGAGCTGTAAGAAAAACGCCACACATCTGAAGCCTCCCCACTTGAATTCGGCCCCCATCTGAGACCCTTCTGCAAGTCCATCCAAGACAAACACAGCAGGAACCCGATCTTCAAATGAGGACCGCAATCCCAACACGAAAGCAGGGGACGCAGCCTGAGACTGCAATTAACAACACAGTGTTCTTGTAGAATAAAGTGCCGTGCAAAAATCTGCTGTAGGGTTGGAACACTTTTTTTTTTTTTTTAGAAAACATGTAATGGTATACCATGTGAACTCCATGTAGTAATTATAAGGAGTGTATTCAATAGAAAGCTTGAGGCAAAGGCATTAATGCAGGATTTCCATTACATGTCCTGCGGTGTATGGCAATAGAAAGAAAGCATCCATATAAAAGGGCAGGAGGAAAGACTGAGAGAAAGAGAGAGGGTGAAAGAGATAGAAAAACATCCTCAAGTATAGCAGTTCTCGATTGCTTCAGCTTCAGGATCCAGATTTCACACTGGACATCAAACATTGGCAAACCAGCACAGTTCCAGTATTGTTCACAGTTTAATTTTTTTTACTTCAATTAATTTTCTGTTTAATTTTTATTACGATATTAAAAAGAAAGAGTTGCAATTTGGATTTTGCTCTCAATTTACTTCAAGTATCAAAGATATATTTTAGATCTTGGTTTTTAGATTACTGGTACTCAGACCATTTTGAGGGATGTAAACAATAACACGTACGTTCCTAACGTATTTCCTGTTTTACATTTTTCATTTCCATAGCTTTCGAGAATCCAAACATGTTGTCCACATATTGATAAATAATGTTATCAAAGCTGTTTTAACATCAAGTTATGATTGAATTGCCTCTTGTTACAGTTAGGAAATAGTTTCACAAAAAGCAGGAAATCTTCATGGACCAATAACATCATCACAATGAAATGGTCTAAAAAATTGAACAAAACTTGATATTTTAGAAAGAAAGCTTTGGTTGATTTTACATGGATTGACCCAAGTGTCATTTTAAGCAATAATTACACAGTCATTTCACAGTAAGTTATTCAAGTTACATCTGTTGTAGTTATACAAAGTTTACCATAAAATTTAGTCAGTTTGATTGCTGTGAGTTGAGATGACTAGAGAAGTACATTTGATTCAGCTAAAAACTTTAGACAACAATCATTTTGATTTACAGTGTATACAGTTTGTGACGGCTTGAGAGAGATTTGTTTGAAAGTTTTGGAGTGGGACTATCTGCCAAACATACTTTTTTGTCAGTTTTAAAATTCATAACAATAATATAATTCAGCACAAAATAATTGTGATTAAACAACTGACAGAAATTCTTTTGGAGATAAAATAATTATGAACAAACATGACTTTCTGCTGTAAAGCTATATTATTGTAGTATTGTTTACATGTGTAAATCCATTTCTGTTTTTAAATAAATTTATTGTTCTCTAAAAAGGTTATCTGCTTCTCTAAAGTCACATTTTTGGGTTGAGAACCAATATGGCTGCTATTTGCAACAGGAAACATTTATGATTAATCTAGGAATATGGCTTCTTGATTATAGCAAAAAATAAACAAATACATTTTAATTTGCTTCAAAAGCTATCTGCTTCTCTCTATAGTCACATTTTAGGTTGGAAACTACCATTTGATAATCAATATGGTTGCTGTTTGCTACAGAAAATATATATGTTTAAAAAAGTTATCTACTTCTCTGTATAGTCACATTTTTGGGTTGCAAACTACCAGTTGAGAACCAACATGACTGCTGTATGCATCAAAAACATGTATGCTTCGTCTAGAAATATGGTTACTTGATTATAGCAAACAAATAAATAAACAGTCTGCTAAACAGATTTATCTGCTGCTCTCTATATTCACATTTTTGGGTTGCAAACTACAAGTTGAGAACCAACATGACTGCTGTTTGCTACAGGAAACATGAATGCTTTGTCTAGAAATATGACTATTTGATTATAGCAACAATAAATAAATAAATAACTTTAATCTGCTAAAAAGGTTATCCGCTTCTCTCTATAGTCACAATTTTGAGTTGCAAACTACAAACTGAGAGCCCATATGGCTGCTGTTTGCTACAGGAAATATATATGTTTAAAAGAGTTATCTTCTTCTCTGTGTAGTCACATTTTTGGGGTGCAAACTACCAGTTGAGAAGCAACATGACTGCTGTATGCAACAGGAAACATTTATGTTTTGTCTAGAAATTTGGCTACTTAATTAGAGCAAAAAAATAAATAATTACATTTTAATCTGCTGAAAAAGTTATCTGCTTCTCTATAGTCACATTTTTGGTTTGCAAACTACGAGTTGAGAATCAATATGGCTGCTGTTTGCTACTGGAAACATTTATGTTTTGTCTAGAAATTTGGCTACTTGATTAGAGAAAAAAATAAATAAATCAAATTTAATCTGCTAAAAAGTTATCTGCTTCTCTATTCACCTTATTCTTCGCATATGAACGCGCGCAGCCATTTGAATCTTTAAGGCTTGAGACATCCAGTCTCATTCACTTCCATTCATTTTTAAAAGTTAAAAACAGCTCGTTATGCTGCTGGATGTTGCCAACTGATATTTTTTTATTTTATTACTCTGCTTGGTCTGTATTGTCATGAACCCACTTGTTTGTAGAGCAAGCAGTTTGACCGTTTTTTTGGCATTTATTCTTTCTAGTAATTTCTCTCATAGGCAACTCAATCGGAAGTTCTAAAACAAGCACAATTCCACATTGAAGAATAAGGTCAATAGTCACATTTTTGGGTTGCAAACTACCAGTTAAGCACCAATACGGCTGCTGTTTGCTACAGGAGACATATATGCTTCGTATAGAAGTATGGCTACTTAATTATAGCAACAACAACAAAAAAAAAAAAACACATATTCTTGCATGTCCTTCTCACCTGAGCATGTGAGCTGCACTGAAAACCACATCAAATTCTTCAGTGTCCAGCTGGGCGGCTTTCTCTGCCATTTCAGCGGCCTCCAAAAGCCGCGACTCCTCCAGCAAAAACTGACCTGAGGAGGCAAAAGGGGGGAAATTTCATTTTATATTTGCTTTTACTCCCTCGGAAAGACAAATGAGAAATATTTCGCTTGGCTGTGGGACAGATAGTTTGGTCTGCCCTCTCCATGATTCTGTGAAACACGAGACAGCAAGGGCGCTGTACGCCGCGCGAACCATCTGACAGACCATTTGTCCAATTGAGATTTCTCCGATAGGCATGTTTCCGTGACAAATTAAATGCTTACTCCTGTAAGGTTGCGGAAAGAGAGACCGACTGGGATCTGAAACCTCTGCAGTTACTTTGCTAGAGGCATCGGTCAAGACTGAAGTGGAAGAAACAGCTTGTTGCTATTTGGCAAAGCGGTTGTGCAAACTTCTTCTTTTTTTTCTCCAATAAAGTGCCTTAAAGGGCAGTTCCGAACGCATTTTTCCAATTAATTGTCCTCACTAGGGTGTTAAAAACATAAAACATAAAAGATATGCAAGTTGAAACAAACTTTTTCATCATTATTTTCAATTTATTTTGTTGTGACGGTAATGGAAATGTTAGTGAAAGTGCAGCTCAATCAACTTTTTAGAGTTTTAGTCCATTTTGCTGCGCATGAAATTTGATGATTGAAAAAAATAAAGTGCCTTGAAGTGCAGTTCCACAAGTGTTTTTGCAAGTGCAGATTTGCAAGTATTTTTCCAATTAATTTCCCTCGATAGGTTGTTAAAAAATAAAATGGCATAGTCTTGTATGAAAATACAAGTTGAAAAAACTTTGTCATCATTATTTTGAGTCTAATTTGTAATCACTGAATTTGAAATGTTAGTGAAAGTGCAACTGAATCAACTTCATAATTCATAATTTTTGTCAATTTTGCTGATTGAAATTTGCTGACAATGAAAAAAAGGCAAAAACAAAACTGTAAAAATGCATAATGCAATAGCAATTATTTAGATTTTTTTTATATTAGAATATATGTAAAAATATGTACCGGCACAAAATCTGTAATCAAGTAAATAAAAGTATCTTTCTTCCTGTGGTATATGACAGTAGTCTTGATCATGCAAAACGAAAAAGAGGACAAAGAAATCACATTTCTCCAGTACAGTGGTTGTGCACCCGAGAACAATAGAAGGAAATATAAGATCATCCTTATGGCCTCTGGATAGTACATGTTCTGAAGATGTCTGATCAGACACGTACTAAATTATATTACGCAGATGCCTTGGCAGCGTTTGAGTGGAAAACAGATTGTTGAGGTTAGGCAGTGATGCAGTTTTTTTGGACTTAATCCATACCTGAAAGCGTCTAGGGAACAGGTCAACTTTGAAAATCTAGGACCTCAGAAAAAAAAAAAATAAAATAAATAAATAAAAAATAAACAAATAAATAATAATAATAATAATAATAATAATAATAATAATAATAAATAAAATAAAAATGACTAATAACAAAGCAGAATCCTGGTAAACACTATTATTTAAAAAATACATGCATATAAATATTAATTCAATTAATTGTTATTTTAACTGAAAATATATAATTAACAGAAACAGTATGAATATAAAATTGAGTGACTGAATGCTATAGGTTTTAATGAAAAGAAAACATTTTAAGATGTTTCATAATTGTGAATGTTTCATTTTGACATTTAATTTTTGCCATTTTCCAACGTTTGTTAAAGACCAAGAAAACCAGTGTCCAAAACCACAGGATTGAAAAAGCTAAGTTCAACCTTTTTCTTAAAATTTCAAGATTATATTAAAACAACCTTATTTTTCTCACATTTTTGAAATATTGAGACATAAAATTTGTAAGATAAAAATGGAATAAGATCAAAATAAACAGAGAAAAAAAATAGCATTTTAGGGTTTATATATAGTGATAGATGCCTGTTAAGTTTCGTATTGAATTTAAAATATTGCTTCTTACATATAAAGCTTTAAATAATCTAGCTCCTGTTTATCTAACCAATCTTCTGTCTCGCTACAATCCAACTCGCTCTTTAAGGTCTCAAAACTCAGGGCTTCTGGTAGTACCTAGAATAGCAAAGTCGAGTAAAGGAGGTCGAGCCTTCTCATTTATAGCTCCTAAACTCTGGAATAGCCTTCCTGATAACGTCCGAGGCTCAGACACACTCTCTCAGTTCAAAACTAGATTAAAGACCTATCTGTTCAGTAAAGCATACATTTAGTGCACCACTTAGGGGGCTCCCACAGAGGTTATGCATCTTGTTGATATACACTGTGAACATCAGCTACACTAATTATTTTCTTTATTCTCCATTTCCACCTGGGGATACTCTTCCCGAGGCCCTCAGACTATGCAGAGTCACTGATTCAATCCAAGACCAACGACGAGATGATCCCAAGGTTCCCATATCCTGGACCTGGCCGAATCCTGAGCAGCTACTGTGATGGTCATGGAAGAGTGGAGAACATGAGACTGATTCCTGTGACGCTCCAGAGACAGACGAGTCTTCGCTGAGGCCAGCTTCCAGCCTCCGCCACTGAGACTACAGCTCTGCACAAGACGTTTGGCCAGCGGAGAAATTAAAATGATCGTGCCCAACTGAGCCTGGTTTCTCTCAAGTTTTTTTTTCTTCACTTCCACCTTTAGTGAAGTTTTTTTTCCCTCTCCGCTGTCGCCACTGGCTTGCATGGTTCGGGATCTGTAGAGCTGCGCATCGTTGGATTTGCCCTTCAATATTTGGACTCTCAGTAGTGATTATTAAACCACACTGTACTGAGCTCAACTGAACTGAACTTAAACACTACAAACTGAACTACACTGTTCCTATTTACTGTGACCTTTTATGTGAAGCTGCTTTGACACAATATACATTGTATAAGCGCTATACAAATAAAGGTGAAGTGAATTGAATTGATAGATATTTTTTTTCCCTTAGAATCACTACTAGAATTGCTAGAAACTTTCTTACAATGTTGAGGTTATGCAGATTCCAAATTTCAAAAAGTTAATACACAATTACAAGAAAAATGTCACAAGGCACATTTAATTTTTTTATTCTTTTGCATAAACAAGCCAAAGTCAAAATAAAGGTGTTTAAAACTATTGCAGGAACAATCCCTAGAAAGTAAAAAGAGCTCCTATAAATCAAATCTAAGTTGTTTAAAATGGCTGTAGGCTATAATTTGGCTAAAATCACATTCATGAGGACACATGAACGCTCCGCAGTTTTCCTTGGAGAAATAAGGCTTTATTCTCTCTCTGTCTGCTCGCTGAGGCGTGGGTGGCTTGGTCTCACAGGAATAACATCTGTACACCAGGTACGCTTCAGATAACACAGAAACAATGCCTCCCTGCATGACACCATCTATCTTACTGCGAAACAACCTACAAACGAAACCTCAATTACAAGACTAACGTCAGCTAAAGAGCTAAATGTGAACAATTATGGCCAATGTGGAGTTTGTTTTTTTGGAAGAAACCTTAAAAGGCTGTGAAAAAAATGTATTTATTATGTATTGTTCAGCAATTTGAATGTTCGCCTAAAATATTAACAAAACAAACATCTCTGCTCTAGTTCAGAACAAACAATTGCAAACACACAACAGTTTTATTTTTTTAACGTGCATAATTATTGGCACCCCTGTGAATTCACATTAATAAAACATTTTTGAAGTTTTTTCCCATTGATATTTCATTTTTTTTTGTTCACTTGCTTGACTAGAAAGCAGTGATGGGAATAACAGCATTATAAATAAACAGTGTTACTAACGAAATTAAGATTTTAAGTAACGAGTATTCAAATAAATTACTGTTTCCTCATTACAATGCCATTTTATATATATATATATATATATATATATATATATATATATAATATAGATAGATAGATAGATAGATAGATAGATAGATAGATAGATAGATAGACAGACAGACAGACAGACAGACAGACAGACAGACAGACAGACTTATTACTTTAAGTAACATGCCCAACACTGCAAGAAACACATTTACATCACATATAATATCTAAAATAATATTTATCAATATAAGGATCAAAACCAAAGTCCCTTTAAGGCAAGTCATTTCACTTGGTGGTCATCTTTAAAACGCCTCTAGGGCAGTATGCTCGGGCATTTTGTCTAAAAGGGGAAACACCAATTTCTTCAAAACTGTTTGCCAAGCTTACGATTACATTACATATTTGGTATCACCAATAAAATTAAACAACAACCGTCTTTTTAGTTTCGCTTCTAAACGTCCGAATCAAACAAAATCTGCATATTTTCAGGTTGCCCGAGCTAATGCGCATGCACACTCTAAAGGAAGGAAATCATGACACCAACCTCATTTAGGGCCGTTCTACACATTATTATCCTTTGGATAATGATCATCTGATCATGCTGCCCTTTTTAAATTATCCACAACTTGGTCTTGGTGGTAAATCTCCTCCAGAAATGAAAGTGACTCATTGTCTACAAGTTTGTGAGCGTTTCAGTAGTTGCTGTCATGTGATGTGTGTTTAACAACATAGACTGTACCTCGCGTTAGTTTCATACAGATTACAAAACCAAAAAACTTTTGTTTTCAAGTGCACTTGGTTCATTTAAAAGCACAAATTTCAAGCTTGGATATATTTTTTATGTCTGTGAAGCAAGTATTCTCTGAGATTCCAGTGTGTTTGTTGACCACTTAACTGTCGTAAGAGCACGAGTCTCGTCCGAGAAACGTAGAAATGTTGGAGATGCGTCAATCTATAAGGATCACTGATTGGCTCCTGTACTAGTAAGTGGGGCTTCATTCACCATATTGACCATTACACTTTTCCCCATTCAAAACTATACGAGTGAAATGTCTTGTGTATTCTATAGTCTTTGACTGAAACTCATTCTATCATTCACTACAAATAGGTAAGACCAAAAACATGGCTGTGATTTTGCATGAAAAGCTTGTTGAGCTTCACAAAATGGATAGTGGCAATAAGAAAAATAGCAAAAACACTAAAAACACAGGACAATAATGAAGAAATTCCAAATTCCACAGTGTTATGAATCAGCCAGGAAGAGGATCTTTGTCTATCTTTATCACTGTTAGGAGGACAGTTTGAGTGACCCAAAAACCTCCAAGAATCACAGCTGGAGAATTACAAAAGTTAGTTGGGTTTTGGGCTCAGAAAGTCTCAAAATCTACAATCTGAGCTACATTAACATACATTTTTTGAAAAGGTAATAAAAAGTATAAATTTTAGTTAATATTTTGAGCAGAAGGTCAAAAAGTTAAACAGGAAACATTAAAAAATAAAAACATCCATAGCCTTTTTAGTGCAGCACACTGTATTTCAGTAAAGTCTATGTGTGGACTCATTATCTTTCAAATGTGTTAGCTCATTTTATATGTAATACATGTTTAGGAGAGATAAAATAAATCATTACTAACCATAATGCATGTAGCAGTTTCCTTTAGTAGGGTCCAGCTCAATCGCCTTGAGAAAGAACTTCTCTGCTTCCGTTTTTTGACCCTGAAATGAAAACAAACACGGCGTATAAGGAATCTCTTCAGGGTGAGGTTTTCACGGAATCTTTCATTTTTCATTTCTGACCTTTGACCTGATGTATAATGTTCACTGGAGCAGCAGGAAATGCGTTCAGGAATTCCATTGCCTTTTGCTGCTATAATTGCACAGTCGGACTGCATGAATAACTTCAAGAGGCTTTCCTTGTGTTCACTTTAAAAATTGAACAGGGCTCTGGCGCAAAACATCAAAAACGTTTTTGCACCATAGCTTTATAGCACTAACTAAAATAAGCACTAACTAAAATAAGATTTTATTTTTTAATGCAATGGGATTTGCATGTCATTCTGTTCTTATATGGCTATTTTCATATAAAAATAAACCGACATGAAATATTTAAGTAATTGAGAGTAATAATTACCAAAACTTTAGTCCAAAACTTTGGCATTGTATTAAATACAGTGCTCAGCGTATATAAGTACACCCCTCTCAAATCTATTGTTAAATTCATATTTATATTCATATTTTGAACAGGAAGCTACTGTATACAATATATGTGTGCATATATATTAGTCAGTACTAAAGCCAAATCTGGAGCTAATGTAACAAAATTACTTATAACTTAAAACTAGTACACTAGTAAAACTACACAGCGGATGCCCTTCCAGCTGCAACCCATCACTGGGAAACATCCATACACATTCATTCACACACATACACTACGGACAATTTAGCTTACCCAATTCACCTGTACCACATGCATTTGGAATTCCAGGAGCTCCAGGAGCACCCGGAGGAAACCCACGCCAACACGGGGAGAACATGCAAACTCCACACGAAATGACAACTGACCCAGCCGAACCAGCGATCTTCTTGCTGTGAGGCGAAAGTGCTACCCACTGCGCCACCGTGCAGTCTCAAATTTATGTTGAAGAAAAACATTAAATACAATTTAAAAAAAAGAGGAAAATTAAGAGAAGCAAAAAAAAAAAAAAAAGGAAAGGAAAAAGGAAAAATTTTGTAGGTTGTAATTTTTTTTTATATATTTTGCTTGAATTTAATTGAATTATATTTGTATTTCTAAATATGTTTGGTGACAAAAATATTATTTTAATAAATATCTGTTTAACAAATCTGTTTTGTTCAAATGCACCAATGTATATTACTTTGTTACAATGTATCATTCACTGAGAAATAGATAAAAATATTCATTTTCAAAATGAGGACTGAGGACTGTTTATATTAAGTTTTGCAATTATGTTAATCATTTTAAGCATTAAGCAATTCTTCTGAAATAATATTATAATGAAACATTAAAAATATTAGTTTTTTTATTTCCAGCAAAATATTGCAATACAGTATATATGAAAGATTACTGAAGGATCATGAGATACTGAAAATTCAGGTTTGAAACAGTACTAAATTACACTTGAAATATATTTAAAACATACTGCATATAGTCCATTTTAAACTGAAATAATATTTCAAAATACTACTGTTTTTATTGTTTTTTTGATATTCTTAGGTATTTTTGGTAGTAGGAGTGTTAAAATACAATTAGAAATAAATACAATAAATAAAATTGGATAAAACAACACCAATATAATAATTTAACAATACAATATAATGCAACGTTTCAAAGTTATTTAGTGAAGTTTAAACTGTACAGTAATTTTATTTTATATAAGATTACAAAGATTTATTTTTCATTTGATATAGTTTAGAAAGTCATTTCTTTTCTTTTTTCCTGTTTAGAATATAACTGAGCCTTAAATTGTCATTTATAAGGGATTTATAAAGCATAAAAGTCCTCAGTTTAGATTAGGCCACAGAATTGGATGAAGTTGACTTAATAAAGCATTTATTAATAACTTAATTTATGCCTGAATAATAAGACATATGAATGTTATTTTGAATAGTTTATTAATCATTTACTTATGCATTCTCAATGATCTTAAAATAGCACCAACTATACTTAAATAACTGGTTTGTAAATAATGCAATACTTAATGAAATAATAATCATTAATAAAGTATGAAAATACAATCATTAAGTACATTGTAAATGTGTTTGTCGACAATACAGCATTTGTAGCTCTATTTATAAACTGCTTATTAATGTCTATTAATGCAGAGTTAATGCTTAACAAATAATGAATTCACAATTTGCTAATGCTTAATTATTGATTCATAGTGTGTAGTTATTATAATGTGTTCCTGAAACATCTTAATGTTTGCGACTTTTTGCCTGGTAGTGCATACATACACTGTAAAACCCAATAACTTAAGGTAACTCAAACCATTTGAGGAAATCGATTGCAACAAACCATTTAAGTTCAAAAACTAATCCTAATGAGTACTGTGAACTTCATCCATTTGAGTAAATGAAGCAATTCAAGCACAGTAAAACCCAATAAATGAAGAGAACTCAAACCAACCGAGTACTGTAAAACTCAATAAGTTAAGGCAACTCAAACCATTTGAGGAATCCGATTGCTACAAACAGTTTGAATAAAAAAAACCAAAAACGAATCTATGAGTACTGTAAACTTACCGCATTTAAGTTGAAGTAATGAGGTATTTAATTAACTCATTACCTTCAACATTGAGTTCAAAACTCTTTTCAAATGAGTAGAATTGACTTTCAGTAAATTTTGAGTTAACTACACTCATTTCGTTTGATAAAGTTGACTGTTGGGTTTTACAGTGTATAAAAAAGAAAGGAAAAAAATCTGAATACAAATCATTCTGGCTGTAGTCTGAGAGGCGTTATCAAACCCATGATTCACCTGATTAACCATGCATGCCGTTCTCTGCAGGCCAGCTGCAAAAAAAGTGATTTATTTTTATTTATACTTCATAATTTAAATCCCCAGCACAGCGAAGTGTAACTTTAAATCAATACATTGCACTCACAGAGATGCCTACAATATACCAAGACAGTGCTGTTTAATGTTAGACATGGATGTTTGTGAACTTACACCATGTCGAGACAGTGAAAGAAATAAAGAATGCTGACTCATGGGACACTTGACCTGTATAATCTATGCAAAGGGGAGTAATGGGTCAGATAAAGGGGTTTCTAAAAAAAAAAAAAAAAAAAAAAGTGTTTAATGCTTTTGAAAGAAATCTCGTATACGCACCAGGACCGCATGTTATAAAAATACAGCTTAAAAATTATTAAAAATGAGACTTTACTGCATTTTTCTGAAACATTCTTACAATTTTAAATAACCGTTATAACCATTATATTCATCATGTTGAATTTCAGTATTCAAGCTGAATTTTTAGCATCATTAATCCAATATTCAAAGCCAAATTACCTTCAGAAATAATTTTAATACTTGTGTGCTACTTTAATATTTGTATAGCTTATCATTTCTGTGGACAGGATTCTTAAGCTAAAGATTCCCAGATTTTTAAGCTATATTCTTTTGCAGTGTTTACGGCCTTTTTACAAATATTCTTTTGCTAAAAACATAAATAAATAAATCTCACTGACACTAAATTTGATTAAACTAAACCTTTCGTTTTTGTTTTTTAGTATTATCATTATTACATCCAGTACAGATTCAGCACAGCGATAAGCTTTGTTAAGTTCCTGACAAACACACGTCTCAGTGTCTTCCGCTGAGGTCGTGTTATCACTCTAAAGCAATATCCTGCTTCACCTCTTTTCCTCTCAACACACACATACACACCCCCCTGTGCCGCACCCCCAACCCCATAATCTGAGCATGACATCAGAGAGACAACAGACACACTGCTGTTCTGACGTCTCTGAGGTGTTTGAGAGCCGATTCTGAGCCTGATTAATGGCGGAAATGAGAGAATTCAATAACGCAGCTGAAAAACTCCATTACACACACGTCTACGTTAATAAGAGGGGACATCACTCAGCACTGACCAAGAGGAGACCAGGGTTTTTGTTATTTTGTAAAATTTTATTTTTATTTTTAATTAAATGCTTTTTTAAATTAAAATTAAATTAAAAAAATATTTTAAGGTATATGTAGTCAGAATTATAAGCCCTCCTTTGATTTTTTTTTTCTTTTTTAAATATTTCCCAAATTATGTTTAATAGAGCAAGGAAATTTTCACAGTATGTCTGATAATATTTTGTCTTCTGGAGAAAGTCTTATTTGTTTTATTTCAGCTAGAATAAAAATAGTTTTTAATTTTTTAACAAAATTATTAACCCCTTTAAGCTATATTTATTTCAATAGTCTACAGAACAAACCATCGTTATACAATAACTTGCCTAATTACCCTAACCTGCCTAGTTAACCTAATTAACCTAGTTTATCCTTTAAATGTCACATTAAGCTGTATAGAAGTGTCTTGAAAAATATCTAGTATAATATTATGTACTGTCATCATAGCAAAGATAAAATAAATCAGTTATTAGAGGTGAGTTATTAAAACTATTATGTTTAGAAATGTGTTGAACAAATCCTCTCTCCGTTAAACAGAAATTGGGGAAAAACATAAACAGGGGGGACTAATAATTCAGGGCTAATTTGTTTGGAGTCAGTATTCGGTTCATCAAGGCGGCATTTATTAAATGTAAATAAAATGTTAAATTGTTAAATATTCATAAAAAATTTAAATGACTGCATTCTTATTGTACGTAGTTTCAAATTAAATTATTACTCCAGTCATTATTGCTTTTATTACTATTAACATTAATAATAATAACAACAACAACAATAACAATAATAATAATAATAACAATAATAATAATAATAATAATGAACCTGGAGTAATGAAGCTGAAAACTCATCTTTAAATTAAGATTTAAATTTAAAAATAAAACTACTTTTGAACAGTTATTTTTATATTGCAATAACATTTCACAATTTTACAATTTGTACTGTATTTTTGATGAAATAAATGCAGTCTTGGTGAGCAGGACAAGCTTATTTTAAAACATTTAAAAATCCTACTGACCCCAAACTTTTGACCGGTATTTTATATATAAAATACTAAACATGCAAAGCAGAGACCTGAAACTCACACAAACATACACAAAACATACAAACATAAAGTGCTCACAAACATACACAAAAACATGCATGCACACACGCGTGCGCACATAAAGTCAGTTTTGTCAGGCTCTGTGACCCTGTGAGTTTGTGAAAGAGGTCAGGAAAGGTCAGGGAAGGTCAGCACAGCAGGGAAAGCGACTAAGTTTAATCATGTCGCTGTCTTTCGACCCCTGACCGTGAAGATTTCCTTGTTCCCCACCTGGAAATGATGTGCGCACAATGTGATGCTGACAAGATAAATTCTTCCTTATTGCTCATTTTTCATAGTAATGATGTTTTCACACTGTATAAGTATCTGTTAATTGATTTTTTTTATGGTTTTGAAATCTCTGCTCTGAGAACTTGTGATGTTGGTAGATTCGACAAAGTGATTTTTATTCAAATTTATCTAGTTTAAAACTACCCTAGAAAAGTTGACTCAACTTAAAAATGTAAGGCAATTTGCTGCAGAGCTTTTTAAGTTGACACAACCTAAATAGAGTCAAGTGCAGTACTTGGGTTAAAAGTAGAGTCAACTCAAAAAAGCTGTGCAGCATGTTTGAATAATATAATAATAATAAAAAAATGTAAATATGAAACAATTTAAAAACAAAAGGGTTAATTTAATAAAATTTTGTGTCAGTGAGATTAATTATTTAATTTTTTTTTTATCAAAAAATATTTGACAAAGGCAGTAAACACTGCAAAAGAATTTAGCTTAAAAAAAGTTCTGTTCATCAAAATAATCCTGTCCACAGAAATGATAAGCAGCACAAATATTAAAGTAGTACACAAGTATTAAAATGATTTCTGAAGGTAATTTGTCTTTGAATATTGAAGTAATGATGCTAAAAATTCAGCTTGAATACTGAAATTCAACATGATGAATATATCGGTTATTAAAATTGTAAGAATAATAAAAAAAATATGTCACATTTTTTTACAGAGTATATACAGTATTGTCTGGGTTGGCCATGTAAACAGAATATGGTGTAGAGGGCGGGGATTTCTTTTTGTGCATCATTCCCTAGCAGCAAACTATCAGTAAGAGGGGCGTGGTTAAGTATATTGTGGCTGACTCCATCAAACCAGCCACTCCAAACTCAGAAGTCACAGATTAATTGATCCCCTAAAGTAAAACAATATGCAATAGCAAAATAAACATTGTGAATCTGGATTTTAAACATAGATAAATATACTTAGATACATCATTAGCAGCTGTTACTAAGGACATGCATGTCTAATTTGTAAATATGAGTATGCATATCAATATACAGACTTCAGCAGATGTTTTTGCCAAACTAACAATACAGCAAGACACACAATGCTAACTAACATTACTTAGAAATAACCAATAAGTAAATACCCATAATATTTTTTTAACAACAATAGTGGGATTTCAAGAAATACTTTTAAGTGAATGATGACACGTTGACCATTTGAGGATGGCAGATATGTTAACATGTCTGAAGCAGCTGAATATGGAATCTACATTTAATTATCTACAGTTTTAAGTACCTTGAGTGGAACCAGCAAACAAATCCTCATCCATTCAAGTTTGCTGAAGGTCATTAAAGTGATCAAATCACTGCCCGAGTCCCCTTGACCCCTGAGGAGCTTTATTTTCACACCCAAAGGATTATGGAAACCCATGTTTTACTCTGTTTCTGCATTAAGCAAGCAGAAACCGCAAAGCACCTGAGAGCTGAGCCGAAAACTTTGTTCAAAATCAATACGGCTCTGAAGTTGAGAAAACAGCTTTTGAATTTGGCTTCTACTGGGAGTGAGTTTCATCACAGCGGCGCAGATATATGATGGATCGACTTTGTCTCTTGTGGACTGACTCGTTCTGCCCTCTCCAAATGGCTTCATTCGGGAAGCTTGTGTAGTTTACTTGTTTTCTTTGGTAGCGGGGTGAATCCCTCGATTGGGATTTTTGAGGACAGCGTGTTTTGGGGTTTTAGATGACTGAGAGAAAAAGAGAAAGATGGAGAAGGACAGAGGCAGAAGCCTTTCATCTCAAACCATTTACTGTCGGCTGCATGAAATGACGAAACTGAAATTAAATCTGAACCATTCTAAAATAATAGTATGATAAAAATATCACACAGTTTGTGTTACCTGCACCAGGGTTTAGTAACATTATTAGGAGTGTCTAATAAAAACAATACAGTTCTTTCTTTCATATGAAATAATAATTAAAAAAAACCTAAAACTAATTCTAATACTACTACTACAAATACAACAACTACTACAAGTACTACAGCAAGTACAAGTACAACAACAACAACTATTACTACTACCACTACTACTACAAGTACTACAACAAGTACAAGTACAACAACAACAACTATTGCTACTACTACTACTACTTCTACTACAAGTACTACAACAAGTACAAGTACAACAACCATTGCTGCAACTACTACTACTACAAGTACAACAACAACTATTGCTGCAACTACTACTACTACAAGTACAACAACAAGTACAAGAACAACTATTGCTGCTACTACTACTACTACTGCTACTACTACTACTACAAGTACAACAACAACAACAAAAACAACTATTACTACAATAACAGCTACTACTACTAAGTGATGGAAAGAGTATTGAAAAATCATACTTAAGTAAAAGTACCATTACTTGCCTAAACATGTAGTGCAAGTAAAAGTATCTGTTGTAAATATTGCTCAAAGTAGGAGTAAAAAGTAGACCTTTCAAAAGAACTCAAGAGTAGTGAGTATTACGTTGTTGAGTATTAAGCTGATGTATTTATATGTAATTTGTGTATGTGTGCAAACGTAACATTCTTTAGTGCATTTAGTTATTGCCCAACAGGCACGCAACATCATAAGACATTAATATTAGGTTAGATTTAGGTTGTGATGTCAGGTGACCAAAACTGAATGTCTAGCCAGCGTCTAAGGACACCGTTATTTTGATGCCCAGTAATGACATCAAATGATGTTGATATTTTGTGGATGATAGGTTGTGTTAGAAAGTGACCAATATCCAACGTTGAGCCAACATCTTAAACCAATGTCATATTGACGTCAAATACTGATATTTATTCGTCAGGTATGGCAACCAAAATCCAATGTCTGATACTGTAGATGTCATAGTGGTAACATTCACACAACGTCAAGCTGTAACTTAATTAGACGTTGATATTTGGTTGATTTTAGGTTGGACACTGACATAGGCCTGACGTCAACCTGATTTTCATTTCCAAGCAAAATGCAAATTCCGAACAATGTTGGGGTACAAAGTCAATTGTCATGTTGACGCCTTGTGCCTGTTGGGTGATTAAGGCTACTTCGGTCATCATACAGTAAACATCAGTCATCTTTTCATCAGTGAAATGCATCTAAACAGTCTCTGTGTCAATGCGTGTAAAGATTTTGGACATTTTGGACACTTTTAATGCTTCCAAACAGTTTGCCGCAATTATAAATCGCTCATGTCTTGAGGTAGTTCATTATGGTGCGATTTACCTTCTATGTGCGATTTGATTGGACAGGAATCACAGGACTGATTTTTCTAATCCCCATAGACAAGAAAAAATAAAGTAGTGACTGCGGCCTGAAGGAAAGTAGTGGAGTAAAAGTACCGATACCGCACTAAAAATGTACTCAAGGGAAAGTAAAAGTACACATTTTTATAACTACGAAGTAAATTACAATTCCTGAGAAAAACTACTCAATTACAGTAATTTGAGTATTTTTAATTTGTTACTTTACTCCACTGCTATTACAAATACTACTTCAGGTACAACTACTACATTTACAACTACTAAAACAAAAACTACTGCTACTACTACTACAACAGTTACAACTATTACAACAACAACAACAACTACTACTACTAATAAATGGGTTTAAAATAGAAAGAAAACTAAACTATTTTTAAAGTAAACAGAAAAACCTAAATCTAAAGAAAATATGAATAAAATTAGTATACTGAGAAAACAGAAATTAGAATGATTCTAAAACAAACTCACATGGGATCTATCACATGAATAGATGTAATTAAAACTTATTAAGTAAATCAAAAAGCAATCTTTTTAAGGTTTATAAACAAAACAAAAAGATTAATAAAAATATAATAATAAACAAAACAAAAAACAATCTGAATGTGACTTTTTTTGTCCCTTAAAATATATTTATAAATAATACAAATACTATTTAATATAATACAATAATACTAATATTAGCAATATAAGCACATTTATGAATTAAACTTGACCCTATATTGATCTATAATCAGATCACTATAAATAAATTCTAAACCTGAAGGAATTTTGTAAGATTACAAAAGAACAGTAAGATTATGAAAATTGCTTTTTTTCTTTTAGCTAGCATACACAGACAATTCATTCGCCAGGTCAATTTGCCTTTAGACTATATTCCTGATTGGCATGGAGTCCATCACATTCCTCATTTGACTTTCTTGTCACACTTGATTAATAGTGAAGCTCAAAACAATCCCTCTTTTACCGTCTCTGCTGAGCTTTAGAGATGGTAAATGAAGACAGTCTGTATTTTCTTTAATCAGCTGCTGGTGGCCTGTGGAAGCAGGCCTGAAGACCACCATATGGTCACAATGGAAATGAAAGGAGACAGACACAGGTAAACCCGAGACGATCCGCTCGGCCGTTTCCAACACATCTTCTCTCATATCTGTCCACACGGATTTCAGCTGAGCGAATTCAGATGCAGGGCATACGTGCGAGAAATTCGCTCTTCAGTTTTAGCTGCTTCGCTTTTTCAGTTTCGAGTTTCAAGATCAGAGAGAAAGCGAGAATGCGTTTGGTCTTAAGGGACTTCTGCTCGCTTTAGATTTATGGATAAAAACGGTTTCTTTATATAATGGTCTCCTGTCTTAGGCAGAAAGCCAATGTGTGCTCATGCTTCATTATGACTAAAGGGTATTTAACAGGCAAAAAGTGATTTGTCTAGCAGGCATGGATGTTTACCGAGATACTAATTGGTCATTTAGGGTGTGTTCACACTTGGCAGGTTTGGTTTAATTAAAACAAACTATAGTGTGCTTGCTCTGTTAGTGTGGTTCATTTGAAAAAAATGCTTAAACCCTGTATGCACCAAACAAGCAGGCAAAGAACTAAGAGCGAGAAAGATTAATCTTAGTCCACTTCAGACTCAGAATGTTACCCATTATGTTGTTCTTCTGACACCTTTACACAGCAACATCAGTGGATCATTTCCTGTTCACTAAAGATCATTTTTAAAAAAGTATTCTTTACACTACGAGATGAGTTTAAAACATTTGATCTATCTATCTATCTATCTATCTATCTATCTATCTATCTATCTATCTATCTATCTATCTATCTATCTATCTATCTATCTATCTATCTATCTATCTATCTATCTGTCTATCTATCTATCTGTCCATCCATCTATATGTCCATCCATCTATATGTCCATCCATCTATTTGTCTGTCTGTCTGTCTGTCTGTCTGTCTGTCTGTCTGTCTGTCTGTCTGTCTGTCTGTCTGTCTGTCTGTCTGTCTGTCTGTCTGTCTATCTATCTATCTATCAAAAATCTGCCATTTGGAACACCTTTTCTTAAATATAAAGCAGTAAAAAATGCTTTCGAATGTTTTTTGGGGGATTTTACAATGTGATGAACAGTAATTAATGACAGAAATCTCACCTTTTGGATGAATAAGCAATTTTATAGTCTGTCGACTTATCAAAACTTATATAACTGCAAATACATGCATTAAATTGATAAAAGTGACAGTAAAGACATATAAAATGTTATATATATATATATATATATATATATATATATATATATATATATATATATATATATATATATATATATATGCATATTTAAATTTTCATTGGTATTTTGTTTTGTCAATAAGTTGTACTGTATCAGTCGAAATTTTAGATTTTTCTTTTATGCCAAAAATCATTACAATATTAAGTGAATATTATCTTACATGAAAATACATGAAAGTACATTTCCGGCTTTAGATATGCAAAAAAATTTTTGATTAGTAATCAAATCTGGATAGCTTTAAAGGCAATTTTCTCAATATAAAAATTTTTAAACTCTCAGACTTCAGAAATTTAAATAACTCCATGTAGAGCAACCATCACCCTATATGGCAAGCTGGTTTATTTAGCTCTCAGTACTGCACGGCAAAAAGTTTTAGAACAACACAAAGGATGCTAAATAATGATTTCATTTTCAGCAACGTTTTGAGCAAGGTATAGTTCCTGGGTTTAATTTTACAAGGTTCAAACTGACAAACCTCTGCCTAAATATTTAAAACTAAACAGCTCAAGCGCTTTTTTTTCAGTGTGGATTATTGTGTTTGTTTACCGTCATAGCCAGGAGCTTGCCGTATGTGAGGTGTGCTGGTATATGGTCAGGTTTGGCTCGCAGGGACTCTTTATACCAGTGTTCTGCCTCGGTGAGTTTGTTCAGCCTCATGAAGGCCTCTCCTGTGAGGGACGAGACAGAGGTCAGGTCAACAGGTCAGAAGTTAAAGAAGCACATAACCAGCCCTGCGCCGTGCTTCATCCCACAGCAGAAATGAAGGCAGTCAACTGAAAACAAACCACAAAAAAAAAAATCAACACTTCATGAAATGGGATACTGGAGTGAAACCAACAAGAACCTGGTTATTGCTTACTGACCAGAAGATAGTCAGTTATTAAATAGATTATTTACATTAGATTAGATTTATTTAACAGTATTTATATTAAATAATAATAAGCATAAAGTACAGAAGCATTAATAGCATAATTGTATTATTATTATTATTATTCAGAATATTTATTATAACATAAAATACATATTTTGTAACATTATATATAATATTTAAAAAAATATGTGGGCTACATTTAAATATTATTAATATGTATATATATATATACATATTTTTATGAATATAATGTATATAAAAATTCTGAAATTGCTTGTAATTAAACATTGTACATATACAATATTAATTATATATAATTAAAAAAACTTTCATAATATAAATTTTTATATATTTCACAATATATTAAAAGAGTAAAACAAAATATTAAGTAGAACAATTTACACTACCTGATAAAAGTTTTGTCGTCTATCCAAAGTTTAGGAACAACAAATAATAACTCGCCTTCTAGTTGATCATTTGGTATATGAAATATATGAAAGGCAAAGGCCTCTAGATTATGCTTATTTTACCAAAATAAAATATGATCATGCCTTGATTTTAAAATATTTAATTAGGACAGTAAGGTCTGACTTTGCTTAGACAAACGTCTTGTCATTTAACAGAAATAATGTACAGTACAGAATATAAAGTCATGGTGCAGTAGAAAAATAATTAATATTGTGTATGACTCCCATGAGGTTGGAGGACTGCATCCATACATCTCTGCAATGACTCAAATAGCTTATTAATAAAGTCATCTGGAATGGCAAAGAAAGCGTTTTTGCAGGACTCCAAGAGTTCATCAAGATTCTTTGGATTCTTCTTTAATGCCTCCTAATTCATCTTTACCCCAGACATGCTCAATAATGTTCATGTCTGGTGACTGGGCTGGCCAATCTTGGAGCACCTTGACCTTCCTTGCTTTTAGGAACTTTGATGTGGAGGCTGAAGTATGAGAAGAAGCGCTATCCTGCTGAAGATTTTGCCCTCTCCTGTGGTTTGTAATGTAATGGGCAGCACAAATGTCTTGATACCTCAGGCTGTTGATGTTGCCATCCACTCTGCAGGTCTCTTACACGCCCCCATACTGAATGTAACCCCAAACCATGATTTATCCTTCACCAAACTTGACTGATTTCTATAAGAATCTTGAGTCCATGCAGGTTCCAATAGGTCTTCTGCAGTATTTGTGATGATTGGGATGCAGTTTAACAGATGATTCATAGGAAAAATTTACCTTCTGCCACCTTTTCCAAACGATCAACTAGAAGTCAAGTTATTATTTGTTACTCTTAAAACTGGGATAGATGACAAGACTTTTGTCAGGTAGTGCAAATAAAAAGAATTATTTAACTGTTTTAATAATTAATTATTATATTTTAAAATAAAACCTAGAGGAAAAAACATCTACACTAATACATTTCTAAAAATAGCTCTTCCTCTCAGCAATTCAAAGCTGTGTCTGTCCCGCGCCAACCCTGCTCTTATAAATCCAGATGTAAAAGTGAACTCCTTATGGCATGAGTATAAACACACACTCCTATCCTTTAAACATCATCTAATACCTCAGCCAGACTCGATCTCCCACCCACCTGCAATAACACACACACACAGATCATTACAGAAGAGCGAATCACAGCTACTTCACTGAGATAACACAGCCTAAACAATGTTAATGTAATGTAATTAGAGCAAAAATAACATAAGCAGAGGGTACGTGACTACACTGGGGTTTCACATGACCCGTCAGTCTGAATACGCGTCTGTCCGCACCCATGTAATGCTGGTGTCAAATATAGGACATACGGGTCATTAAAACAGCCCCAAGTCAAATAACACTGGAATTTTCAGCTATTATTACAACAATAAATATATATATATATAAAAACATAACATACTGCAGACAGCTTATTGATGACAGATGAACGATGATGTCACACTAAACTCTGCCCGTATTTGTAAATCTACATGGATATTGGTTTGGAAAACCCGTAAGATTTTTAGGGAATACAGAAACTTCTGACTCTTTTAGCAAATCTTACATAAACACTTTCTCATTTGTTACTTCCATCATTTGTTTTGAGAAACAGAATTAGATTATTCTTTCTGAAAATTCCTACCAATAAAGAGACTAATGGGATTGTGAATGTACTAATCAAAAGAAATTTGTATCCTTTTTATCACACGACTCAGTCAGGGCATTTAAAATGCAAAAAAGGATTTTGAACTATCAAATATTCTGCAAAACTGTTTCAACAATGTTAATAATCAGAAGTCTTGTACACTTTTTTCCCCAAACATTCCGTACCATGGGATATATACACAGTGTACATGATCTGAATTTCAGACTGATATTCTTTAGGAAATACAAGGTGAAAAGTCATATAGAAATTGGCATTGGGTAAAATGGCATCAAGCTAAATAAAAACGCCAAAATTAACAAACAAGCATTAGGAAAAAAAAAAGCATTGTACAAAATGACAGGAGAAGAAATTGGTTGGAATGAATTGGGGTCAGACAAAAGTACATCAGACAAAATGTATTTGTATGAAACAACATCAGACTAAGGTCATCAAACAAAAAGACAAAAAATAAATTAATCTGATGAAACACCATAAAGCATTGAACAAAAAACTAAAAATTACTTAAAAAGACACTGGATAAAACCAGATGAATGCAATGTTTTCATACAGAGAGAAAGTAGGGCTGGGTGATACTGCAAACAATGATCACAATATCATGTTTCATATCATTCGATTTCGATAATTATTGAATATTTTTTAACAATCCATTTAGGAATATTAGGATTTTTTATTTAACCACTTTATTTAATTTAAATTTACCAGCATTACTAAGGCAAATAGTTTTAATAGTCGAATATAAAAATATTTAAACAAAACATCTGATCTCTTTATAATAAAATAAACACAAGTGTTAAAGAGACTCTTAAACAATCTGACCTCCTCAGTCAATCTGTACTTAGTTCAGTTGACCACAGAAGAAAGCTGAGGGATTCGGGTTGTTGAAATGAGTACAATAGAGTGGGAACAGCAAAAACAAACACATGAACATAAAACAGACACGTGAACACAAATGAGCTCTGAGGCAAAGGAGCATGGGGAAATAAAAAACATAAATAGTTAGGAAAAATACAGCCGGGAGGAAATAATTGTGAGAAAATGAGATGGGAGGGCAAGACTGAACGCTGTGGGTTGGTAAATAGGTTGCATAAGATATTAAAATGCAACCGTTTGCTCCAATGCTTTACATAAAACAAGAAAGTGATTCTCACGCTCTCTGCGCCGTACAGAGCCTTTAACTTATCTTGTTTGTGAAGCTGTTAACTCGATCTGACAAAATCAATTTTATGGATCAAAGAAAGCTTTTGAAATGTTTCCTGAGAAAAACACCAATACAATTACAGGCCCACTGTTGTGAGACAAGATAAAAAACAACAAAAAAACAACTTGGAGTTACTGTTACAGTATAAGGGATACAGTCAGTCAGTCTTTATCACAAAATAAGCTTGACAGCGAGGTCTTGTATCGCCCTGAAGGAGTTTATTTTGCAATAATGACATGCTGACTGTACATTACCTCACTTATTACACAACTGCTTACTAGATAAATATATGCGCATGAAATATTGATGAGTTGAAATTATTTTATTTTACTGTAAAAAGCTTAACTAGCTTATCTTGTTGAATTTATGCTACAAACAGCTTACAGACTTTGCCAAGAAATGCAGTTCAAAACAACACAGAAAACAACCTGTCTAGAAAACACTGGGATATTACAATATTATTTCACTGTTTTAAGAAATTAATTATTCACAAAGATGGATTAAAAATTAAAAAAAGCTACCACAAAAACGTTTGTGATGTAAAAAAAAAAAGAGTTCTATTTCAAATCGAAAAATTGTCTATTCACAAAAAAAGTAAATCCAGCTTTGCCATCTCATTATAACAAACAATCACTTTAAATCAAAATAGCCACTATGCTAATACATTTGAGTCCAGTATAAAGTAGAAGGACAAAGAAACAGACTTACCCATCATATTATAAAGGCTCTGCGGGGCAAACTGCCTGGGCATCTTCTGTATTGCTTCTTTATAAACAGATATGGCCTCCTAAAAAACAGAATAGACCATTTACTCAATAACAGTCACAATTATAAGAATAACCAATGTCTAAATAAATAAATAAATCCTGAAAAACTTACTTTCAGAATAGCAAGTCAGAATAATATAGATTTTTTTTCTTGAAAATTGTTTAGCTTCAATTGGTAAAATAGTGGCTTAGAAATTTAATAATTAACATTTAAAGAGTTTCTATTTTTTTCCATTTGCATAGGGTTAAAAAGTAGCTTAATTTCTTCATTCATATCTCCATTGTTAAATGCATTTTGTGTCTGACTTTGACGGACTGACAAGAATTGAAAATGAACTGCGAAATATAACTTGATGTCAAAGAAGGCGTGGCCTCATTGACACAACCACCAATCACATAATCACAATGGACTACTCATTCTTCATGAAAAGCTGTTCACGAGCCAGAGTAAACACTTTCAAGCAATAGAACAAGAATTTAATCAGGAGCCACAGGTACACTCAAAAAACTGAATGTTGCTGCTTGTTCCGACTAATTAATTAAAGTAGAAACAACACAATTCTTACGACTTTTTGAGACAACTTAACTGTTTTATTTTCAATCCACTTAAATTTGTAAAAAAATATTAAGTTCAATGATTATTCAACATGAATTAACTGTGTGGAACCTGGCATTTTTACAGTGTATATTAATTTTCTTTTGCTTTTATACTGTATATATTTTGTCAAAATGCCGGCAACTGCTGATTTGATTTTATGAATCTCCAAGTAACACAGGTTAAAAAAAAAAATTAAAATTGTAAAAAGTGAATACTTAAAAAAGTGAGTAAACCCATTGCTAATTGCAATTGCTATTATACATATATATATATATATATATATATATATATATATACATATATATATATATATATATATATATATATATATATATATATATATATACATACATATATATATATATATATATATATATATATATATATATATATATATATATATATATATATATATATATATATATATATATATATATATATATATATATATATATATACACATATACATATATATATATACATATATATATATATATATATATATATACACATATACATATACAAATACATATACATATATATATATATATATACATATACATATAAATATATACATATACATATATATATATATATATATATATATATATATATATATATATATATATATATATATATATATATATATATATATATATATATATACATATATATACATATATATACACACACACATACGGTTCGCTTTTTGGTATAATTTGACAGTGGAAACGGGCATAAAAGTGTACCGAACTGTACCATACCGAACTGTACTTTAACATTCAGTAGAAATGGGTCATTAGTTCATTTACTTTGTAATTTGAAGGTAATAAGTTTACTCACTTTTCAACTTATAGCTTTTTACAGTGCACCAACATTTTTATAACAAATGCTACGTTTTTGTATAAACTACCCCTTCAATTGTTTTGATAATATTATATTTGGTGTGAACATACAGGTTTAAATCCCATCTCACCTCCTGATTGCCCTGTTCATGAAGCAGCTTCCCTAGGTTATAGAGGCAGCTTGTGACCGAGCTTTTGTGTGCATGCGGATCCTTCAGGTTTTCATCTGAGATCTCAGCACAAGTCACAAAAGTGCGCTTGGCTTCCTCAAGACGGCCCTGGTTCATCAGGACAATCCCTGTGTTCAAGTAGGCGGCTGAAAGAGAGAACGAGAGAAAAGGGTGAATATCAGTGCAAAAGGTAATGAGGCTTATTGAGGCTCAGCAAAAGACCTCCACTGGGGCTCCAGGAATGAACTAGTTGATTTATGCAGATCAGCGGCCTGCAGTCTAGTCGATAAGGTGCCAATACATATTCACGATCCAGCCGGGCGAAAATTGAGTTGAAATCAGCAGGGGGATATCCCACTCCAGCTGCAGGCTTAATTCTCAAGCTCTTAATAGACCGCGGATACGCACAGAACCAGATATAAATGAGTTTATATCACTTGGGCAGGACAATTTATTACAACAAATGCAAAAGGGAATCGAGGGGGGAAGCAGACATCCATCACTCTCCTAAAAGCTGCAATATGTTTGTGCTCAGATCTCCAACATTACTGATCTTTTGCAGACGTCTGACAGTATATTAATGTGAGGAAATACAAGCTTAAAACTGCTCAGAGTTGGGGAGTTCTAGAACACATGTTGTCCTGTGTTTGAATTACAAAATAAGTACATCGATTCGAGGTGACGCGGTGGCGCAGTGGGTAGCATGATCGCCTCATAGCAAGAAGGTCGCTGGTTCGAGCTGGGTCAGTTGGCACTTCTGTGTGGAGTTTGCATGTTCTCCCCATGTTGGTGTGGGTTTCCTCCGGGTGCTCCGGTTTCCCCCAACAGTCCAAAGACATGTGGTATAGGTGAACTGAGTAAGCTAAATTGTTCGTGGTGTATGTGTGTGTATGAGAGTGTATTGATGTTTCCTAGCGATGGGTTGCAGCTGGAAGGGCATCCGCTGCAAAAACATATGCTGGATAAGTTGGTGGTTCATTCGGCTGTGACAATCCAAGATTAATAAAGGGACTAAGCCAAAAAGAATCCGAATGAATGATTGAACATCAATTCGAAGTGAAAGTTACATTGTGTTAACCAGGGGTTTAAAAACGTCAGACATACACAGTAAAAATTTCTGTAAATTAGCATATTTTGTTATTCATGTTTTTATTTTTCCCTCTTTTTTATGCTTTTGAATTGCATTATGGGATATTGATCTTTCTTACAACAACTTTTAACTTTGAAATGACTTTTATTATCATTTTTAATAGTTTAAAATAAGGATGTCCCGATCAAGGTCTTTTGCCCTCGAGTCCGAGACAGAGTCATTTGATTTTGAGTATCTACCGATACCGAAACTGGATCTGATGATTCTAAAAGACATAAAAAAACATAAAGAAGAGCGAAGAAACAGACCCAGGATGTTCCTTATTTTTTATTTAATTCACCTTATTTTAACATTCAACAACTCTGTTAACAAACAGAGCACTTCTGTGAGGAACAATCAAGTAAGAAATAACATCAATTATTCACTTGTGGACTTTAAATGTTAAAAAAACCTCATATAAAACAAATAGCACCTCAACTTAAAATACCTGACAAGCACGTAAACAAACAAAAAAATAAATAAAAGTGCTTGCAAAATCAGTAATGTGCTTTTAGGAACTGCATTTCTAACTCTTACTGTAATCACAGCAGTAAGTTTCATAAAAGTAAATGAATGTTTTTCCTAATAAAACTCACTGTATTGTGTAGGGTGTTTGTTTTTGAGGTGCCTTATCAGGACCTCTAGGTTGGGGCCACTGATCTCTCTATATAGATCAGTGGTTAGGGCTTGTAACTACATTTACATGGACATCATTAATCAAATAATTTAAGGTAATCTGAATAAGACAATGATATGTTAAAGGTGTTTACATGAGTTGCTTTTTAACGTTCCTTTCACGATCCTGTTTTACATGTTATAGCACATAGATTGATTAACGTCCTTGCATCACCACGCTATCCACGTTTCCTCTGGAGTTCATTTCATTTCGGATTTTTTTTACTTTACATTTTTTTTTTTTACATACTTTCATTCAGCAACATATTGTTCATCCCCCTTGACAAACTGAGGTATTGGATGAGAATATGAAGTAAGGACTGGTGGAAAAGTGTTGTTTAAATGGATTTTGATACCGCACAGTGAATGGAAAGAAAAAACCTCTGCATTTTGTGACGTGGGTGTCCGTGGTCCTTTAAGGTAATCAAAAATCAATGGTAGACTCTGATTTAGAGTATTGTTTTAATCATATTAAATTGGAGCATTGGTGTCCATGTAAACATACTCAGTGAAAGTGCCAGATGATGTCACAAGCTGTCAAAGACAGTGCATTCCTGTGCCTTCAAGTTGATTCGCAGTGCCCTCAATTGTTTCATGAAGTTTGACGTGTTTCCCCCCTTACCCACAACTTTTGTAAAGCATCTGCTTCATGTTGCTGTGTCAGAATTCTTGCTTGATAAAATATAGCCATACTTTAGAACGCTTAGTTAAAGCAAATTTGATGAACGTGATCATGCATGTTGATTAATCTGAAGGGGGCAGATGCGCTGTACTGCGCGTGTTGTCTATGCGCATGTTCTCTAAAACAGGGGTTCCCAAACTTTTCAGCCTGCAACCCCTAAAATAACAATGTCAGTGACTCGCGACCCCCAAATTCCTCAGAGGTGGTTATAAGCGTACAAATGTTGCACACACATCAATAGGCAACAATAAACATGAGCATACTGACAACACAAAAAAGTGCAACAGTCTAACAACCGTATCATTATTATAGTCATTTATTAATTAGGTTAATTTAATTTTAACCTCAGCTAAATTGCTGGACACAATGTTTTCAGCACAAGTCTATTCTTGGTTTAATTTTGGAGTCCGTCTCTCAGAGATGATCCTCAATGTTCAGTTGTGACCTGTATTTTTATTTTTAATGTATTTGATTGCCATAAAGTTGTAAGAAAGTTTAACCTGGTGCTATAAAATCAGTGTGCTGCAGCTGACGCTATTACTGTGTTATTAGTCTGAGGTAAACACCAATCCTATGAAAAAAATTATGTAAAGGCTGATCCCTTTTCATTTGCATGTTGTTGTTTTTACTAATAAAAACTACTATCTTCTGTGGGTTATAGATAACACAAGGTAATTCTAATAGTTTAATAACATTTATTTGGCTTTTGGAAATCACCAAGCGACCTCCTGTCATTGTGCTGCGACCCCCCATGGGACTCCCAACACCCACTTTGGGGACCACTGTTCTAAAAGAAACAAGAACGAATGCCTAACATCGCCGACGGTGTCTGTATCCCTTAAAGTCGTCTAGAATTAATTGTTTAGAGATGGTGTGACACAACGCGTACCTATGTGTGCTTTGATGTACCAAAATTAGGCACCAAAATTCATATGCTGATTCGGTCCGACTGATTTGGACCCAAATATTTAGTAATACTTAATTTTTTTTTAGAAATATATTGTCTAAGACACATGTCAGACTTGATCTTAAACCAGTGATAATTATATACTCTTCAACAAGCTAGTTGATTCTGAAAATATATAAATAGAAACTAAGATTAGCACAATATATCTCTCTTTTTTATCAGAGCTCATAAATCCCAAGACTCCTCTGAATGCATCCTGCTAATCGTCTCTCAGGGCAAATCAGCTCATTTAAGCAGAGCAGCAATAATTTCCTCCCATGACACTAAAAACAACATGGGAAAATTCAACCAAAAAACCTCCAAATGGCCAAAAATAGCATGTGTGTTTCATTTGGATATGGGGCAAGCAAATGCATTCACTGGGCCTGACACTTTGAAAGGACTTTGGCCTGAATCCTTAGGGGTTTTTTTTCAGTTGAAATCGAATCAAACGTCAATCATTCTTTGACAAGAGTGGAAAGAGTCACTGTGGAGGCCTGTGAATCATCATTATTTCTCTAATGCTGGACTTCATCCCAACACACACAGACACACACAGACACACACACACACACACACACTTTTCCGACTGTTGTTGCCTGGACACTGAAGACTGAGGAGGCTTGAAATTGTGGATAAAGAGACGAGCTGTACTTACAAGCCAGCGTTGGCCTGCTCCCAATGGCCAGCTTATAGTAGTGAAGGGCCTCTGAAAACCTGCTGTTCTCCTGGAGCAACAGACCCCTGCAATCCAATCACACCAAGACAGACAAACAACAACTGTTACAAATGATGAGGAATGACATTATTTAAAACTGACAAGAAGCGTATAGATGCTGTGATATAGTAGCTTGATTTATACAGTTGAAGTCAGAATTATTAGCCCCCCCCCCTTTTTTTCTTTTTTAAAATGTTTCCCAAATGATGTTTAACAGAGCAAGGAAATTTTCACAGTATGTCTGATAATATTTTTTCTTCTTCAAATTATTAGCCCCTTTAAGCTATATATTTTTTTTCGATAGTCTAGAACAAACTATTGTTGACTTGCCTAATTACCCAGCCTAGTCAACCTAGTTAACCTAGTTACCCTTTAAATGTCACTTTAAGCTGTATAGAAGTGTTTTGAAAAATATCTAGTCAAATATTATTTACTGTCATCATGACAAAGATAAAATAAATCGGTTATTAAAAATGAGTTATTAAACTATTATGTTTAGAAATGTGTTGAAAAAAATCTCTCCATTAAACAGAAAATGGGGAAAAAAGGGGCTAATAACTCAGGGGGGCTAATAATTCTGACTTTAACTGTACAAATTTGTTTAGTGATATTGAATTTCTACAAAACCTTACAGAACAAGCTAACAAATAAACAATAAGTTGTTATAAAAAAGTACATTTTCTAAATATATATATATTTTATTATTCTGTAGCCACAAAAAAACAGGTCATTTTTTAACTAAATTTGATTTAAAAAAGGAAAAAAATTATTTTTACAAAATGTAAAATTGTATTTTAATAGTTTAAAAAAATAATAATAATAGAAAAATAATGACTAATTAATTACAATTTGAAATAATTTTTATTTAATAGACTTTAAAATGTAATTTATTCTTGTGACAAGCTGGAGAACGGGGAAAAATAGCACTTTAAATAACACTAAACTTGTTTAAATGACAGGGAATGTTTTATTATTATTACTATTATTACTAAATATTGTTAATTATTTTGTTTACATTGTATTAATGAAATTTACTATAATAGTAACAATAATAATAATGAATATTATTTAATTATTTGGACATTTTTATTATTTAAACGTACTATAATAATAATAATAATAATAATAATAATAATAATAATAATAATAATAACAGAATAATAATAATAATAATAATAATAATAATTATTATTATTATTATTATTAATAATAATAATAATAATAATAATAATAATAATAATAATAATTATTATTATTATTATTATTATTATAATAAATATTATTTAATTAATTGGACATTTTTATTATTTAAACTTACTATAATATTATTATCATTATTATTATTACTACTACTACTAATAATAATAATAACAATAATAATAATAATTATTATTATTTAATTATTTGGAAATTTGTATTATTTAGACTTACAATTATTATAATTAAATATTATTTAATTATTTAAACTTTCTATTATTATTATTATTAATAATAATAATAAATATTATTTAATTTTTTTAACATTTATATTATATAAACATTATATTCTTCTTCTTCTTCTTCTTATTATTATTAATAAATATTATTTAACTATTTGGACATTTTTATTATTTAAACTTACTACTACTATTATTATTTTATTTTTTTCCCCTTTTTTGCATTTTTATTATATACTACTTTTACAAACATCATGTCAAATAATTCTGAGAAAACAAACAAACAAACAAACAAACAAATGTGTGTTTTCTGATCTTATTAATCTGATCACAATAGTTTTAAATTATTATAAGAATACAAATATACAATATTTAAATATACAAAAATAGTTATTTATTCCCCATGCTACTGATTTTTTTCTAATTACAAAAGCACATCCAAAACAAAACATCTCACACAGGTTGACATGCATTGTGCAAAATTATTTATAAAACGTTTGCGTTTTTCCTGAAAAAATTGAGATGCATCGAGAATGGGTTCATAATCACATCACAACTCCCTAAATTAAAATCGAATCAGATTGTGAGATGCCTGAGGATCTCCTTTCCCCGCTGCTTTACATGCATTGCTGTGAACAGGCCAAACGTGTGCGGTATATGAATTATGTATTAAGTGTCTCTGTAGCCTGATGCTGGGGGTTAATGTGTCTAGAGGGACCCTGTCAGTGTCCTCTGGAAGACGGATGAATCTGGGGACAGTCTGGAGGTTTATTCTGCTTTGACATGACAGATGGACAAAATTCTGCTCACTCACAGGTTATACAACATGTCGGCCATGTTCCTCCGGTAGTACAGAGCATTTCTGTAGGCTTGCTCAGCCTCTTCCACCTTCCCCTGGTTCTTCAGGACATTTCCCAAGTTTCCCCAGGCTGAGGAAAGACAGTAAAACATACTGTAATAAAATATGCAGAATAATAGAGTTTGAATACATCTCAGTTTTATAGATACGCTATTAAACACTAATTAACACTATTAAAACACAACACAACACACAAAAAACACAGTAGAAGTATGCCATATAGGCTGTTTTGATTACAAATAAATAACAAATAAATGTAAAGAGGGCGATGCAGTGGCGCAGTAGGTAGTGCTGTCGCCTCACACTGAGAAGGTCGCTAGTTCGAGCCTCGGCTGGGTCAGTTGGCGTTTTTGTGTGGAATTTGCATGTTCTCCCTGCGGTTTCCCCCACAGTCCAAAGACATGCGGTACAGGTGAATTGGGTAGGCTAAATTGTCCGTAGTGTATGAGTGTGAGTGAGTGTGTGTGGATGTTTCCCAGAGAAGGGTTGCGGCTGGAAGGGCATCCGCTGCGTAAAAACATGTGCTGGATAAGTTGGCGGTTCATTCCACTGTGGCGACCCCGGATTAATAAAGGGACTAAGCCGAAAATAAAATAAATGAATGAATAAATATAAAGAGCAAACTTTGAAATAAGAGCAATTTTAAAAATAAGTTTTCTTGGCACACATGAAATTGACTTACAAAACAAAACACAAATTGACAATACAACACAAAAGAAACACACAACCCAAAACTAAAATACAAGACAACACAATACAACAACAAAACAAAACAAATAACCCAACACAAGAAAACAAAGTGATGTACAAAAAAACAAAACAACAACACAACCAAAAACTAAAACACAAGCTAAACAACAAAACAAAAAAAGAAACAAAACAAAAAACACCACAAGACAGAACCGAACCAAACAAAAAAAAAAGCAAATAAACAAAATAAACAAAAAACAACATAACACAACACAGCACACACAAGCAACACAAAGACAAATAGAACCAAACAAAACCAAAACAAAACTAAATAGAACCAAAACCAAACAGAACCAAAACCAAAACAACACAGAACCAAGCCAAGCCAAACCAAACAAAATCAAAAGCAAAGCAAACAAAAACAAAACAACACAACTCAAAACTAAAATACAAGACAACACATAACAATAATAACATAAAAATAATACAACAGAACAAACAAAACCAAACCAAACCAAACAAAACACAACACACACAACACAAAACAGAAAATAAAACAAAGACAAACAGAACCAAACAAAACCAAACAAAACCAAAACAGAACAGAACAGAATCAAATAAAACAAAAAAGAACCAAACAAAACCAAACCAATTCCATACAAAACCAAACCAAATCAAACTGAACCAAACAAAAACAAAGCCCAAACCACACCAAGTAAAACAAACCAAACTAAACCAAACAAAAAACAAAGCAAAGCAAAAAACAAAGCCAAAACAAAACCCAAAGCAAACAACAAAACAAGTAAAAACAAAAAAACAAAACAACAAACAAAACAAAACTATGTAATTTTGTGTTGAGGTTGGTCTGACATTGCGATAAATGATAAGTGATTTTGTATTAAGTGATTGATGTTTGTTTTACGGATGAAGAGTAAAAGGGACTGATTTTCATAACATTTCCACAACATATTATGTTTGTATAAAATTATTGAGATATATTCCATGCTTTATTTTGTAATCCGAACTTCCAAATTGTGTGTCATTAATTTTGTGGCATTATTGGTTTAATCTTTGGTCTCCAGAATATTTTTACAGTGTTCTCTGTGACGCAACCTGGCTGCAAGCGCAAAGCAAAATTGTGAAACATTTCATGATTGCAAGGCAAGACCATTTGAAATTCATACTCTTCATGAAAGGCAGAAGCAAAGAAAAAAGTAAACTACATTACAATAATGCAATCTGAGACGCTGGCCATGCATAACATCTGTGCCAAGAAAAGGGCAAAAGTGACACCGCCTGCAAAACTGGATCATGGGAGCCAATTACGAAGTCATATTGACGCCGTCTGACTTGATAAATGATTTAAATGGAATTTTGACAATCAATTTAAATGACTTAACAAATGAAGATAACAGGGTGTCATTAATATATGAAATTCAATCAAGAGAGGATGATCATTTAACAGTTCAGTGGCTCTTCTACACAAACAAAATGATTTCAATGCATGAATACAAGTGATTGATAAACTGGAGGGATTTTTAATAAATGACTTGCAATTAAAGAAGCAATATTCTCAGCGCTTATGGAAATGAGTACTTAAAATGCATTGGCAAATTTGCTTTTATGCTAAAGCACGTTTCATAAATGTCAATCTTACTTAATTAAAAAATTATATTAACTAAAAGATTAGATTTAGAGTAATAGAGTGGAAAAACTCTAAAAAAGATGCACTGCCATGAGAACAGACTGATTTAACATGATACATAAAGCCTCAAACCTCAAAATGCTTTATGATAAAAAGAGATTAGCTATTTTCAGTTTGCAGCTGAATTAGGTAGAAGAAAATGATCACAACACAGTTTATGATGTGTATAAATAGTGACAATTTTATAAGCATACACTGAATATTTACATGATATTATATTGCATTTTTTTCTAAACATTAAAAAAGGAGTTTAAATCTGAATTTTGCTTCATTAGCTGCAATAAAATATTTATTAGCTATAAATAAATTTGAAGGAGCCTGTACGTTCAGAACTTCACTAGCAATGCCAAAGTTCTAAAATATAGATTTATTTTATTTTTTTACATTTTTGGACTACTTTATTTACTTTTTAAAATATATACAGTGGGGCTGCATGGTGGCATAGTGGGTAGCACGTTTGCCTCACAGCGAGAAGGTTGCTGCAACCTCAGCTAGGCCAGTTGACGTTTCTGTGTGGAGTTTGCATGTTCTCCCCATGTTCGTGTGAGATGGGTTGCAGCTGGAAGGGCATCCATAAAACATGCTGGATAAGTTGGCGGTTCATTCCACTGTGGCAACCCTAGATTAATAAAGGGACGCAGCCGAAAAGAAAATGAATGAATGAATATATACAGTTGAAGTGAGAATTATTAGCCCACCTTTGAATTTTTTTTCTTTTTCTAAATACTTCCCAAATTATGTTTAACAGAGCAAGGAAATTTTCACAGTATGTCTGATAATATATTTTTTCTTCTGGAGAAAGTTTTATTTGTTATATTTTGGCTAGCATAAAAGCAGTTTTTCATTTTTATGAACCATTTTAAGGTCAAAATTATTAGCCCCTTTAAGCTAAATATTTTTCGACTGTCTACAGAACAAACCATCGTTATACAATAACTTCCCCAGTTGCCCTAACCTGCCTAGTTAACCTAGTTAAGTCCTTAATCATCACTTTAAGCTGTATAGAAGTGTCTTGAAAAATATCTAGTAAAATATTATTTACTGTCATCATGACATAAAATAAATCAGTTATTAGAAATGAGTTAATAAAACTATTATGTTTAGAAATGTGTTGAAAAAAATCTGCTCTCCGTTAAACAGAAATAGGGGAAAAAATAAACAGGGGGGCTAATAATTCAGGAGGGCTAATAATTTTGACTTCAACTGTATGTTTTTGGTCGAGAACTGATTTGAGATTGATGCAAATGCTTTTTTTGCATTATACTAACCAACTAACTAACTAACTAACTAACTAACTAACTAACTAACTAACTAACTAACTAACTAACTAACTAACTAACTAACTAACTAACCAACCAACCAACCAACTAACTAACTAACTAACTGACTAAAGTAGCTACCAAGTAAATTCGTTTTTCATTTATTGATTAATGCATTACTATTACTAAAACAGAATAAATGAAAGTATATGTACAACAGCCTGGTTCTCGAATCTGGTTGGCTGATAGCCATGCGTTTTTGTGCAAAATCAGAACTCGTACAGCTACTTCACCCTTGTGTATTAGTCCGCCCACATAGAGTGACAGCAGATCAATAAACTCACTACAGTTTGACAAATAGTGTAGCTGTTGGACAACATAATGTACTTTTGAGGCTTTTTAGGCGAGAATGTAGTTTAGATTGCTGTTTGCTGAAACTATGCTGTTTATTTACAAGCATAGTGCCTATTTTAAATAGTCACAATTTCAGAGATTCAGCGCATTGGCGGCCAGCCTGTCATACTGAGCAGAGCAAAGACGGTTGAAGTTCCGCCACAAGATGGCGACAGAGGCCGCATAATATAGGTAAGTCCTTAGGGGAGAAAAAAAGCATTTTCTCAGCGTAAGATTCAAACTACATTCAAACTACACATGTAAGTGACATTCTAAGTCGATCTCTCTTTTGTATTTTGTAGCGCTGTATTTGTACCATAGTAATCTGGTAGTGTTTGCTTTGCTTTGGCTTTTTCTGGGTTAATTATTGTGATCTTCCGATTGCAACAGAGAAATATTGGGAAATCTCTGTAGACTGATGACATTTCATATCATTCAGCCTTATAATCTTAAAATATGAGCAGAATCAACTGTTTCTGTTTTGTCATCACTTTAGACATTACGCTAGAGAATCATTCAAATCCTAGCTGTAAAGTTGGTAAATTATCAATGGTTTCTGCTGTTGTGACGTCAGCTGCAGATGTGTATGAACAGTGGAAGAAAGTAGTTACTCTTACAAAAGGATTTTGAGACTCCCTGTGTTTGATTTTCTTTTTTATATACATGACTATGCCATCGAACTGTTACATAAATGCAATATCACACTCGTAGCAGAATAAATGAATAAATGAATGAATGAATGAATGAATGAATCAATCAATCAATCAATCAATCAATCAATCAATCAAACCATAACTGCACACTAATAACACTAGAACAACTCCTGACCGCAGAACAATCTGGACTGCTAAAGCAAAGGTTGGCATCTGCAGATGCATTGTAATGCAATCGTATAATTACCTTTGGCAGGGTTCACAGATATCCCTGACTTGTATAGCATCTCCTCATTCTGCCAGTCTCGGTTCCTCAACACCGTCTTAATCCCAAAGAGAAGAACCAGCGCAGCAGAGCAGCCCAACACCAACGTTCTGGAGGACTTTCTCCTCAATCGGACATATAAACACCTCATTCCTAAAGCCACCAGCAGACAGTAGCCCATACTAGGGATGTACAGCACTCGCTCGGCGACAACAAAACCAACATAGAAGAACAGATTGGTGGCTGGGATGAATGGAACTGCTAATAAACCCAATGAAAAGACCACTAAACTCTCAGTGGTGGGTAAAGATGATGAATAGTGCTTTACAGTCCCGTTTGTTCCATTCATCTGCACCGAGTTTGAGTAAAAAGTTGAGTTGTCATAATCGGTGCTACAGCTGTGTCCATTTGTGGACTTTCCATTTGCTACATGATGGGCTTTACCATTGGTTTCTTTGCTTTTTGTTGGGTAAAGGTGAAGTCCAAACCAGGCCAGAGATAGAAGTGAGGTGTAAAAGGCAACGGTGTGGAGGTTTCGCCAATCGGCAATGCTCCTCAGGAGAGGCAGGGCGTCCATCGACCAATCAAAACTCAGCATGTCAGGACAGAGGAGGAGCCAGACATTAATAGCAGGCAGGAATAGGAAGGTTAGGGTTCTGGTGAGGAAACAGGGACAGTCGGCTGCAGGGTTGTCTGAGTTCGAGAAGTTTGGAGGTTTGTTGCCCATCCAGTAAAGACGGCAGGCTAGAAGGATGACACCCCAGAGGCCCAGGAGAAACACACTCAGGAGAAGGCGCAGGTTCTTCTTCTGGGAGACAAAAAAAAAAAAAGAGAAGGAAAATATAGATGAGAACATGAAATGACTGGTAGGAAAGACGTAGACACATAGATAATATGAAATAAAAAACACTTCTAGATTATAAAACACCAATCCAAATATATGTACACATCAGAAATCAATATAAAAATAATCTAAATAAAGATGATTTATTTATACAAAGAGACAAGTAGTAAAACACTAAAAACACAGGGAATAAAATTAAATGTAAAATGAAAAATGCATAAAATAAAATTAAATTAAAAATAAATGAAAAATAAATGAAAAAAAAATTTAATAATAAAATTAAATAAAATAGCTATGTACCTTGAGCTGATTATAAAATATTTTTGGGGGAAAAACTAAAATAACAATACTAAAACTGCACAGAACATTTAAAAAAAGAAAATGAATTTTCTGAGCTGATCACAAAATAATTTAGAAAAAAAAGAAAAAAAGAAAAAACATACTAAAACTGCACAGAACATTTAAAAAAAGAAACAGCAGTCAAAAAATTGCTGCTTTTTCAAACTACTTATTTGAACTGAGCTCAAATATCTCAATTCCTGTGTTTTTTGGGACAACTTAATTGTTTTATGTTTAATCCATAATTTAATAAAAACAATCAAGTTAACTTAATCTACTTGTGTTGGAACAACAAAGGAATTGTGTAGAACGTGTGGAAGAAACATTTCCACCAATACCCTGAGCAAAAGTCAAGAGCATTCTAGATGGTAAATCAATGCCAACATTAACCAAGAAGTCCAAAATGAATGGTTATTAAAATTATTGATTATTAAATCTGATATTCAGCAAAGAAAACAGGGTATGTTTAATATTTTTTAAAGAAAATGAAAGGAGGCAGTTATGTTATAAATGTTATAAGGCTCCGTTTTGTTATAAATATGCATACATTGAAGATGACAGTCATATAAATATGTAGCTACACGGCGCCTCAACATTTTTAGTATCTGTTAAATTAATATCAGAATGAAAATAGCCAGTTCCTCAAATCATGTTTTCATTTTATTCTTAAGATCCAGGGTGATGTGAATGACGTTATAGACTACACTTTACACATGCAGTTTTAGTATACACATGTTTTTACCTGTCGTGTCCTTAGGAGTTTGTTTTACATATCAAATTTGCAAAGTCGGAACTTAAGGAAAGGTAAGACTGAACTTTGTGTACTTAATATTGAGGAAAAAACCTAATCAGATCACACCTCCATTTACAGACGTCTCCGTTTTCCTCCATCCACACTGACAAAGAGCAGCAGCGTTTTAAAATGAAAATTGGGCTCTTCAGCTTTTTCAAAAAGTTTAGTTTTCAGGGCTCGAAAACTCTGGGGTAGTGTGGATGGAAGGTGTAACCATAGGAAAACTTATGTGTTTTTTTAAAAAGAAAATGTATGAGTGTAAACGGGGCCTTAATAAACTACTTCTTTAAAATGAGCTGAATCAACAATTCTTAAGACTTTTTGGGGGGACAGCTTCATTGTTTTGTTAAATAAACTTAAATTTGTAAAAACAAATAGTAAACTTAATTGATTTGTGTTAGGACAACCTAAAGGAAATGTGTGAAACCCAGCATTTTTACAGTGCAGTGCAACCTGGAACTCAAGCAACCTTATTAGGATTCTTAACTGCTGTTCAATACATACTGCACACCACATGCACATACTAGTTTCATCATTACATCAATCCATTTGATGGTTATTAAAAATCAGCCCTTTGCATCACCAGCCCCTGCAAACAAGGCCAAACACACACATGCATGCATTTCCCACATTTTTCAGAGAGGCCAGAATAATAAACGCAGCGCCATTGACGGCTGGTCAGCGAGTACAGCCTTGACGTCACAACACCGCATTTATCTCCGTCTCCTACAGCCGCCTTTCACAGACTTTATAAAATAAACAAGATATGGCCCCATAAAGGTGCCAATCCATCATACGGCAGCGCTGATATTAAACACTCAGAGATGAAAATGATTTCAGAGTATTTATGGAGTGTTCGAATATTTTACACGTTAAGTAAAAGGAGGGAAAATGTTGTATGGTTCCCAGTAGAGCAGCTGCAGAGTTCAGGACGCCTTCCTTCACGTGTTGATTTTGGATGGAGGACGAGCTCAAGCAATTTTATGACTTCCTCCAAATACGGAACTCATTCAACACAAACGGCAAACAAACACCCAAATGATTACTTCAATGCTTTCTAAAATCAGAGACGCAGTTAAAGGGATTTACACATTTCGTCAGTTTGATTACTTTCTGAGTTACATTCATCTACTGAACGCTAAAGTCGCTAAAGTTAAAATATGTTATGTACAGTACATTTGGAAAACATTCATATTGAGAATATGGGAAGTATTAATAAAACTTTCCCTAAAGAATATTTGTGAACAATGTTGTCAGTCCATGACACCATTTATTGTATATCAGGGAATGTTTTGTCTCCCAGCTGACTCTCTAACAGAATGACTGTATGTGTTCTGCATTAATGTCCAGCTGCTCTCAACTCTATAGATTTTTTTGTGTGCTGTTTTTGGTCATTTCTGGTTTAGACAAAGAGAACACATTATTGTTCACATGGGAAATCTCTGTATAACAGGCCACCAGTTCCCATGTAATCATGTTATAAAGCACAGATGTACAGAGCAAGTCCCGGGTGGCATAACCTTTGCCATAAGACCTGACAGGTACACAGCTTTGACATGATAACATGAGAAAAGACAACATTCCACAAGAGAGAGAAAAAAGACTTTTAAATTTAGAAAAATAGACAGAAAAATTGAGTAAAATGTAGGAATTTCATATATATTTTGGAACTAAAATTTTTAAAAATATTTTATATTTAGGCCCAATCCCAATTCAACCCCTTAGCCCAGGGGTGCCCAAACTCAGTCCTGGAGGGCCAGTGTCCTGAATATTTTAGTTCCAATTCTTATTAAACACACCTGAACCAGCTAATCAAGCTCTTTCCAGGTATACTAAAAACTTTCAGACAGCTGTGTTGAAGGAAGTTGGAACTAAACTATGCATGACACCGGCCCTCCAGGACCAAGTTTGGACACCCCTGCCTTAGATCTTCCCCTTACCCCTTGTTTTGCGCATTCACGTGAAGGGCTAGGGGTGTCCCAATTCTCTTTAACTTGAAGGTGTAGGGCTAAGGTGAAGGGCTAGATACCCCTTGAAGCAGATTTTTCAGAACCACACTCGAATCCAAGGAGTACAAAAATTTTGGCTGCACACAAATCATGGCTGCACACAGAAGGAGATACACAAAATAGTATTTTTTTGTCATTAATATGAATTTATACAACAAACAAGCATATGTTTTAATAAATTCATAATCGCGTTCATGTTTTACTGGCATGCAAAAAAAAAAAAAAAAAATGCTAAAATAAAAACCGCTACATTTCGCTATCTATATTCCCTAATAAACTCCTGTATAGCAATCCCACAACATTCTGTCACTCGATGACACTGGAATACCCTCCCAGAAAAGTCTAGTGGCTGATAATGAGCTTTTTACAGCGTATATTATACTGTTAATGTTGTTTTTGGTGAGTTTACATAGATAAATAGGGCCATGGTGTAAATGCACAGGACAGTTATGATCTTATTGCTACATTAGATTGTTATGATAACATGATATATGCCTTCAGTGGATGCCTGAAGATTAATACCACAAAATAACGCAACTGGAATAACTACAGCAGTCGCGGTCGTCTGATCTCATATGAAGTAAGAGATCACAATGACATCTAATGACGTGTGCAGGTGCTGTAGTGCTGTCCCAATTCTTAGAGGTAAATTTTAAAGCTCTTCCCCTTCACACTCTGTTTTAAGGGCCAAGGGAAAGGGAAAGGGGTACAACAATAGAATTGGGATTGAGCCTTGATTACTTTATTTTAGATTAAATGTTTACACTGCTTACTAAAAGTATGATCATACAAATAATGACAACGAATATTTATAGAAATTAATTTTTTAGACATGAGATAGTTGCATAATTTATGTTTAATATGTTTTACTTTACACACAAAAATAAATAAATAAATATAAAATATGAAATTTAAATAAGTTAAAATGCATATAGGAATGCAGCAATTATAGATTATGGTTGTATGATTTTAGTCGGAGGAATAATCACAATTTCACGGTTATCACGAATAATATGCATTCATTAATTTCTAAACACTACTAGCTTAGAAAATCACATGAAAACTCACATTGTTAGCATTCAACACTGAATAAAGCACATGAGGTTTACCTGAGGTGATCATTGTCAGTGTATCCTGTTGTTCAGCTGCAAGAAATAGAAGCTGTTTCTAATATTTCAATTCGAGGTGTTGGTTAGAACAAAAACTGCTTTTAATATGAAAATATTCCTTCTATCGTATGCCGTTGCTTTAATATAGAACACGATTTAAATCAGATTTTAGGCTCGGCCATTAGACTCGCTCCTTTTGGTCCGCAATCTGGTTTGGTCCTCAATCTCAATTTAAACTGCATATAGGGATGCAACAGTAATAGATTTTGGTTGTACGATTATAGTAGGAGGAATAATCACGGTTTCACAGTTATCACGATTAATATGCATCCATTCATTTCAAAACACTACTAGTTTAGAAAAATCACATGAAAACTTTTATTTTAAAGTGTTTTTATTGCTACTCAGTAACTAAATAACACAGCACAAATATTAGATAAGTATTTTCCTTTTAAAGAGATCAAATGTAGTTAAAAGCTGCTGAACTTCTGTCTGAAAGGCACTTTTGATCAACTACATTACGAACTTGTTTGGTAATTACATTTTGTATGTATTTCTCTTTGGAGTATGTGTGTTTATTCCATACAATGAAGCTGAAGTATGAAGCTGAACGGTCAGTTCTTGTCAAGTGACTCGCGGTTGCGGTTGCTACTCTGAGTTCACTACATCACAGTGGGTATTAGCCTCAGTGTACAAGCTTGGAATTTTAAACTAGCATACAGTTGGCACAACTTTGTTTAGCTGCCGAAGTTTGATGTAGAAATGCGGTGTTGAGAAGCCTTTGATTAATTAACTGTGATAAATTAAAGCGCAGTTAATAGTGAAATCAGTTAATCATTGCATCCCTAAATGCATATACAGCTATTTATTTTAAAAACATAATTCCAACGTTTCAGTGTAATAAAGTTACATTTTTTATTCATTATTTACATTATTTTATATTATTAAACATTATTTATAGTTTTGTATAAAATGAATGGATAATATTGCATAATATAAATTAATATTACATTATTTCCCAGTACTGGGATGTGGCTGGAAGGCACCGCTGCATAAAACATATGGAATAGTTGTCGGTTCATACCGCTGTGGTGACCTATGATAAATTAGAGACTAAGCTGAAGGAAAATGAATGAATGAATGAAAGAATGATTAGAGTAAAAGTACCAAACTACTGAAATGTATTTAATACTTTATATAAAAGCCTTTTATGGGACTAAGCGGAAGGAAAATTGATGAATGAATAATACATTAAAAAGTAAAAGTAAAATCAATTAGTTAATTAACTCATTAACCAACCAGTGAATCAATCAACTGCAACAAAATATAAATAGCAATTTTTAAAAACTCTCTGTGCATGTATGAAATATCAATCTGTCACCAATTAACATCCAGGACAACATCAACTTAATGGCCTGCGTCTCTGAGTTCCTGTGACATCTGGTTAAGTTTACTGACCGACAATATGACGCATGCTATAATGATCCTAAAAGATGAAAAAGCAATGCCGCTACACCGACAGTGATATAAAACGATTATTACACAAACGGTTATTACAGTAGATATTACTGAACAACATCTATACAAGTAAAAATGGCTGATGAATCTAGATTAGATGTGAAGGTGTTTAGATTTCAGCTGGCTGTTTGAGGAGGAGTGCATGTGTCCCAGTGGACTGAACTGCAGGCTGAAGGGAAGAGGTCGTAAATGGGATGTCCCGCAGGGGTCTTGAAGCGGCAGGTTACAGAGGCCGAGCGGAACCGTCCCACTGAAGAGAAATACAGATCACTGCCTTCCAGCAGATTCCGAGTGGAAACACTAGGGGTATGACGGTTACGGATGCCCATGTGCATTTATAAATTAAAAAAAATACTGCAATACGTAGACGTTTTTTGTCATGATATTTTTGCATAATTTAGTACTGATTGCCTGTCTTAAAGTTAGAATGAAATCAAAATGTACTCTTTTGATTTTATAGCTATAGTAGTGCTTGTTAAAGACAATTTATCTGTGCACCACAATATTTTGTAAAATTTCATCAAATTTAATCAAAAATATTAATTTCTTCACTTCTGGTCACATGGAATGGATTAAGGGTGGGGCTATCAAGGCGTGTCTCATTTCTGCTCTGCAATATTCTTTCATTTTGGTAGCAACGGCCATCTTCTCACATTCCAATCGGTTCCCAAAAACAAAATCATGCACCACCCTACATTTTTTTCTCATTACAGCATTGTTTCAAGTGAATGCACGTCAAAATAGAGAAAAAAGTACAATATTTTTTGTTTGATGCCCTCTTTAAGAATTTTGCTAGCTTACAGTGCATCGCAAATGATTACATTTATCACTTTAATTAATGCTTTTAAATTGTATACATATTTTAGAGCTGTGCAAGTTAATTCGTTAATATTGCATTAACAAGTTAATTACTGCTGACTATTATTTTATCGCACATTAACAGTTTCTATTATTGTAAAAGTGCATTGCTTACTGGCCCTGAATACACACACAGGTAAACAATGGTGGGATGTACTCCAGTTAAGTTGCATAATTTTAATTCAAATATCCCTGATACATGCTAGAAATGTAAACTAGAGAAGGGAACTGTATTTCATTGTATGTGGTAATGTTCTAAAGTCAGCTGTTTTTGGGTTAAAATACTGAACATTGTAGTCAACAATCCCACAACTTGTGTATATTGCATATTTGTCTATTGAACTTTGATGTGACCAAATATGAAAAAATGCTGTTAGTTTTATGCTTGCTGGAAGCCAATGTTATTATCATGTTATTCTTGTTGTATTTTGTTGTGTCATTTCTTTTAATTTAATTAATTACTTGTAATATTTTTTGGCAAAAATTAAACTTTGTCAATTTGTATGACAATGTTAAAAAAATAAAAAGTGATGAAAAGAAAAAACAAAAAACAAAAGAAAAAACAATGGTGGGATGTTGAACACTGCCTTGGGATGGACGTCATCATGCGTTTCAGCCAATGAGATGATTTAGAATGGGCCTAATGCAGTTATTCACATCCAATGCCATCATTAGCTCTAGCTTACTCACAGGATGTTTTTCACTTAAAGCTATTTTTATTTGTGCAAAAAATGCAATTGAGGCGAATTCCAGGGGTTTGAGTAAAACATGTCGCACTTTTTTATTTTTAATTTTTTTTATTTTATTATTATTATTATTATTATCATTATCCTCACTATCATCATCATCATCATCATTATTATTATTATTATTATTAGTAGTAGTAGTAGCAGTAGAAGTAAGAGTATTTATAATATTAATATTAATATTAATATTAATATTAATATTAATATTAATATTAATATTAATAATAATAATGATAATAATAATAATAATAATAATAATAATAATTATGATTATTATTATTATTATTAAAAATACAATAACAAATAATAAATAAACTATTATTATATATCAGTGGAGACCGACTGTTTCCTGTTTCCCCAAGGCTGTTATTTAGCATCAGAACTAGGGGTGTCAAACCTAGCGATGAGAGACGCGGACAATTCGGTATTGGTTCAGTAAAAATCATAACCAGTTATTACATACTGACGTCATTTATCTCAAATGCGCTATGTCGCAGTAGCTTACTATGGCGAGTGAGGCAAGCGCAAGTAATTAAAACACTGCAACTACTTCACTGGTTGTGTTTGCTGGACAGTCTTTCACTAACACTGAAGTTACAGCAGGTTACAGCCCCTCTTTCACGATTAAGAAAATGAAAGTAAACTCCATTTCTCTCTTTCTCTCTGTCTCTTTCTCTCTCACTGTGGCCCTTTGACCTGCTGGCGTGATGGTTCCTCTCCTCTTGGCTGTTACAGCGACACTTCTGGAATCCATTGCGAGCTTATCATGGATTAGCTGTGATTGCCGCTGCCGTTTATCAGTGTCACTCCTCGGTGAACAACGCCAGCGCGTTAGAGCCAATCGCTGCCCTTTCTGTTGAGCGAGTGACCAATCATAGGGGTGTAAGAACTTGCTCGACAGGCCTCATAAAGAGCGGGATATTTACATTTGTTTATTTGTTATAAATGCTCATGTTGTTCTGTGCATGTACTTGAGTTTTTAAAGGTACTGTTCTGACTGTTTGTATTAAAGCACAATATGTATTACAAATATTATATAAATATAAACATATTTATAATTTTTTTCTTGTGCTGTAAAGTCAAATATCAAATTGTGTATGGAAAGCATCGTTCACACCTCTAATCAGAACACAACTACAGTTACAGTTACACATACAGCCAGTGCTATTACCAACTTTTGGAAAATGATTTAAAACCCTAACATAGAGCAGAGAGAATTTAAAAACTGAAAGAAAAAAAAACAACACTGTCAAATGTATCTGGATTAGTGTAGACTCGCGTAGACAGCTGGCTGAAAACAAGACACCTGCTGAGCATCATTATAACATCCACAGCTATTTGATATACAGCAACATTTCATGTTATTTGTGCAAAGCCGAAGAACTGGGTAAAACTCCTGCTACATTTTCCAGCCTTTCAAACGCTGCTGTTTTCTTTCACTTACACTTAAAAGTCCTGGCATACTTCACTACATCAGTAGTACAGCGGTGAATTCTGTCCCTAATTAGTGAAGTACACCAGTAGAAGAGATCGACGATCACACAGCATACAGATGCAATTATATCCTTTGATCGATGGATTTAAACAAAAAGAAAACCTTTCAAAATGTCCTCACATCTACTGATGCTTCTCTCCTGAATGCTTCTCTTCAGAGATATGGGCTGTTTAAAGGAGTAGGGCTGTGGATTCAAGCAAATGATGCTCATGCTTTTCAACAGGTATAAATCGTGGTAAATTAAAAATGTTGATGGGACACATCTGTCATTCAATTAAATGAACGAGCAAAAATGACTGAACTCTGTATAACCCTGTCAGAAAATGTGAGTATTTTCTTGTGCTCTCATTTTTAGGTGTGTAAATAAATGAAAGCTGAACTGTGTAGATGTTAGCGGTGGTCTGCTGGAGGCTGAAGATGTGTCAGTAAGGTCATATGCTACAGCGTGAAGGTTTGCACACTGGATTGTTTCTGGATTTATGAGGCGGCTGCAGGTTTGGGACTGTGCAAGCTCTCAATAAGCAGCAGGGGTTTTTAGCACTTGCAGGTTTGGAGCCAAAACACATAGACCTTGGGATTTGCGTAGGCTTGAATTTGTGTGTGTGTGCGTGTGCGTGTGCGTGTGTGCATTTGGTAGTATTCATGTTGAAAATACTGTATTTCAATAACATGGACGTTAAATTTGATTTTGGCAAGCTTTTATCTTTAAGTAAATTGAAATAAACAAATCAATAATGTAAATAATAAAAAGATTCATTCATTCATTTTCCTTCATGATCCATCAGGGGTCACCAAAGCAGAATGAACCACCAACTACTCTGGAATATGTTTTACACAGCTGATGCCCTAATAAAAACGTAAATAAAACAAATAAATTAACATAAAGTTTATACAAATAGCTAATAACAAATATTTTTAAAGTATTACAAATGGTTATTTTTTATTAACCTAAAACAAACAATTAATATGAAGTAAAAAATAAACTAAATAAACATAAAAACTAATCGAAATGACAAAAAACAGAAACACAATTCTTAAAATAATATGAAATTAAAATTCTGTTCCAGAATGTAATTATTATTATTGGTATTCCTTTTTAATAATAAAAAAAAAACATTTGTAATACATTAAAAATATTAGCTATTGTTATTAGCTATTTCTATACATTTTTATTAATGTTAACCTTTTTATTAGGGCATCTATATATATATATATATATATATATATATATATATATATATAGATATAGATATATATATATATATATATATATATATATATATATATATATATATATATATATATATATATATATATATATATATATATATATATATATATATATATATATATATATAAATTGTCTCTGAAATAATTTCTTTTTTATTTAGTCCTGTGATGACACATAAACCTCTGAACAACTTCTAAACAACGTAAACCAATTTTAACACTACTTATGCATTAATTTAGCACTCCTGCATTCAGATTTCACAAGGAAATCCCACATTCATTCAATCACATCCAAACATTTGCCAAAAAATGAATCAAGTTACACCCCTTTTCTTCCTCAGAATATCCAGTTTCACTCTAAATTAACTCAAATTACTGCTTTAAAAAGGGTTGCAAAACACTGTTCCACTTTAAATTCTCCTGTTACGAAAAACTTCTCAAAACAAGACACCATACTTGCGAAAAAACTCATGGGCATCTGACGCATACCGATTCCAAAAGCAGGACTAAAAATGTGACCGCATTAGCCAAGAGAAAACATCCTCAGGCTGTGTGGAAAAAAGAGGAATAAGAGAAAGTTTTAGAACACAAATGCACAGTAAATCTCTCTTATTCACACTACCTGGCTGTCAGACAAACAACAATTGTCACTTCTAGTCTGCCTAGCGTCTGGCAGAGAATAAAACACAGCCGACCAAACCACATCCATATGTGTGTTGAAGACGCAGTCGCTATTTGCATGTCAGTGCAGAGACGTGTCATCACAAACGAATGGACTCTATAGCACTATCACACTATAAGAGTGATCAGTTCTCTGGCACATATGGCAAGCTGTTTTAACATGTAATCGATTAACTGTACTAATATCTATAGTCATATAACCATTACATTTTTTTGATATATATTTTCTAGTACTTATTCATAAACAACTAGCATTAACTAAACTTTAGCTTCAACACTCACAACTTTAGCTACTAGTGCTTATTTTTAGTACATTTTTTAATTATTTGACAATATAAATGGTCACACTTTATTATAAGTAACAATCTGCGTTATTAACAAACAATTAACTAAGACTTCTAGCTCGATAAGCTAGAATTGTTGGTAAGGTACAGTGTTGGGCAAGCCACTTGAAAAATGTAGTGAGCTAAGCTATTAGCTACTCTACTTAAAATGTAGCTTAACTACACTAAAAGCTACCCTCTGGGAAATGTAGCAAGCAAAGCTAATAGCTACTTGGCACAAGTAGCTTAGATTCATCCAAGCTATTTTTGCAATTTTCATTTTTAAAAAGAAGCAACTTAAACCCAATTCAATCATTCCTTAGTGATCAATAAAACTGTCAATGAAACATGTGAAGCAGAATTGTTCAGTTCAATTATTTACTGCAAATAATATGCTGTACTAAACAGAAACAAATTATAGTATATAACAGCAAAAAACAAAAAACAGGTGTTACACATATAAAATACTGTAGTAATTTATAGTAAAGGGAAATAATTAGGAAAGAGCATTATATTGTATATATATATATATATATATATATATATATATATATATATATATATATATATATATATATATATATATATATATATATATATTTATTATATATATTTACAACTCTTCATTAAGGAATTACATTACATTACATGTGTGGTAGTGTAGTATCATTAGTAACTATCATAAACTAATAGGATCAGAGATGATTTGCCCTTTATGACATGGTGTGTTATTCTGCTGGAAGTAGTTGTTAATGAGCAGTTAGACAGGTGTGCCTAATAAAGTGGCTGGTGAGTGTATGCAATCGTTAGATATTAGTTACTTATTGAAGAATAAACGGTGCTCATTAGTTACAGATGACAAATGACAGTGCCAGATACTTGTCATTTATTAGGTAGTAGTACTTATTTATTATTATGAGTACTTATATTATTAGTATCAGCAGCTAGCTTCTCTGCAGCTCTCACATGATCACCCACTGAAGCCAAGTAGGGTTTGATTAGTACCTGGATAGAAGACCACATTGGAAAACTAGGTTGCTGCCAGATGTGGTGTTAGTGAGGCCAGCAGGGGGTGCTCAACTTGCAGTCTATGTGGGTTCTAATTCCCCAGTATAGTGATGGAGACTGTATACTGTCAGTGAGCACCGTCTTTCGGATCACACATTAAACTGAGGTCCTGACTCTCTTTGGTTGCTAAAATTGTTAAAATCTCTGCAGCTTTAAAATAATGCAGTGTCTGTGTATCTGTGTTTCAGTGAACAGCGGTGAAAAGTTGCTACAATCCTACAAAGTGCTAGTATTATATAAAACAGAACAGTATAATAAGCAAGCACTAGTAACATTAAAATGGTATAGATGCTAATATAGTTTATAGCTTAAATGTTAAAACGGCTTGCCATAGCATGCAATCTCCATCTGCTTTGCCAGAATTCAATTCTCATGGGATGAGCTCAAAGTAGGGGAATTGAACGAGACATGAAGAGAAAAAAAAAAACCCAAAGGCATAACAAAATCTGATAAGACCAAAGCCTTAGAGGATGACCAGATTGAGAGCGACCTGAGTGTTTGGCTCTAGCTTCAACATCTCCCACATAAACAGAAGTAAAAGTGTCCATCTTCATAACACGGCGCCCATTCTCAGAGTCTGGCCTTCTGACTGCGGCCCAATGTGGAATTCGGCTTTTTTGTCTATAATCCAGTTTGTCTTGAAATAAGTGGTTTAACACTGCCCGGTAGGAGGCTTTCTCCATTCCTCCCATTGTCAGTTTCTCTCCATCAGTATGAAATTAAACTATAAGAAGCAGGCATATGAGGATAACATGCATGGAGATTGAGCGCACAACAGAACAATTCAAGAGAAAAGTCAAAGGAGGAAAATCATTGTTGGCAGCAATGTTCTTTCCAGGACGTTTGGGATAAAAAGGCAGCTTGCCAAAAAATCCAATAAGCTCTGGATTCGGTTGTACAAATGCATTGTTTTTCTATTAAATGAGATTTATTGAATGAGAAAGGGGGTGAGCGAGGAGGATACTTTAACTTTTCTTTTTTTGTAAAAGAGCATTAAACACATCTATCAACATTTTGACCAATGACAATAAATCAATGATGATCAATAAAAATAAAATAAATTAAAGTTGCAAGCAGGGATGAAAGGGACCTTGCACCCGGGCTCACCGCCTCCCGGTGGCCTTGGGATGACAGAAAACAGTGGACAATAATAATTTTAACTGATATATACAAACAAAATCTAAGAAAATCACCAATTTATGGCAAAATTCCTAAAGTCAGCAGGTGGCGCTATGACTGTGACTCAATATTGGCATGTAGATGTCTTCAGGAGAGGACTGTCATTGAACATGTGAATTTTCAGGCAGAATGGACATTGTTCCTCTTCAATGGCGGAGCACTGAAATTTGTCAGTCCGCCATGGACTGAAATGAACGAAAACTCTAGATCTTAACAATTCAACATCACAAAGGCCTTTGGATTAAACTATCCGAGCCTAGATTTGTTATGATATAACTTGTAGGAGGAGTTTGTTATAGTGTATAACATGTAATTTCCTGTTTCCAGCAGGTGACGCTATAATTGCAAAAACTGCCCTTTTTCGGCAGAGGAAGTATAGATATCTGACTTCCTGTTGGGTTTGAGATTTCGCTCAAAGAGACTTTTTTGTAGGTTTTGACATGTTTAATGTGTGTGCCAAATTTCGTATGTGTGCGTGAAACTTCTTTCAAATGTGCATAGGTGGCGATGTGGAGTCATTTTGCCACACCCATCTCCGCAACCTAAAACAAACATAAATTTTCACCACTTCTGGGGCGTGTGCAATGTTTTGTGAGTTTTCGGGCATGTTTAGACCCTCAAAATCGCAATTCATTCTGGAGAAGAAGAATAATAATAGGAAACGGAGCAATTCCAATAGGGCCTATGCAAACAGAGCAATTCCAATAGGGGCTACGCACCATTCCAGTGCTCGTTCCCTAAAATGAATGAATGAATTGATTAATTAATGAATGAAGGAACAAAAGAACAAAAGAATCAATCAGTAAATCATTTGAGTGCAGCCTTTGACACAGTTTCGCATGAGGTACGTTTGAATAGTCTTGCTTGTGTAGGGATCTCCGGCACCCTTTTTTTTTTTTTTTTTTTTTTTTTAAATGGAAAAACAAACAAATGTTAGATATAAAAATGCACAATTAATTTCATGCAGGATAAAGCTATTTTGATCAATCATCATATTCATTTCTTCATGTCTGTCTTTTAACAATGATGCATTATTCTTTTTTTGGGTCATATTTCACAGAAACTTAATATTCAAAAGGCAAGCACTCAGGCTTGACGCTTGCTCTTAAATTATGCTCCAAAAACCTATGCAGCCAGAAAATCAATACATGCTTCGAGGTTTTAATATGCTGCTAGATGAAAGCGAACATAACTAAATTCCTCATAGAACTAATATCTACACCATCCACACGTATGCTACACCCTAAATCAAAACCTTGCGGTACCTATGAACTCAAACAAATAAAAGGAACATTACTGGAAAACTTCCAAGTCATTCTGTCAGCACAAACAGCCTATGAGATTTGCAATTCAGCTTAATATGTGCTCTGAAGCTGTTTTGAGTTCAGTTATAAACGGATCAAGAAAAAAACAGCCCATCAGCCAAGATGCCATATGAGGATTTAGCTTTTAAAATTCACTTAAACCAACAAGCCGCTGTCATATGATGTTCAGACTGCCTTTTCACCAGTGTATTCAGAGTTTTCTTTCCTCAAATTTTCACAGTCAGCCACTATTTCCAGTTCCCCAACGTATGCCTCATCACTCTCGGATTTAACCCACATGACTGATAGAACAGGGAGGCGTTAAATATTTGACTTGCCTTCATGAGTAAATTGGCTGTAACCATGAGGGATTTGGTGAGCAGAGTCAACGGATAAAAGCAATCAGAGTCTGCACTTAATAATCCACTGCTCTTAATGAGACTTTTCAAAACGAATCCGCAACTTTGGGCCTGAAGACAAACGTAGAGCTACAAAAGATTATTTACTGAGCTCAGCTTCACACAACAAACCTCCAAGCTCTATCGTTAAAGATTCATGGAAGCGACTGTCTGACCCTACAACATCTTTTACATGAATATGTTTAAGCTCCTAGTGTTTCAGAAGTCCCTTATGATAGAATAACATCCATTTAAAATCAAAAACACTTAAATTTTTATATCAAATGCAGCATTAGCTCTTTTCCAACAGCATATGAAACTGTCCATTTGAGGAATAGGTCTCTCTAAACTAGGGTTGGACAATATAACATTTCAGCATCAATATCGCAATGTGCATATCCTCAAAATTCACATCACAGGGTTTGCAATGTTGAGTTTAGGAATATATATATTTTATTTGGATTATATAGCCATGCTTCAGAATACATAAGATTTGTGGCGTTGGTGCTGATTTTAGCCATAATGGACTAAAAATATATAATTTGCATGTTTTTAAGCCCTAAGAAAGTTTAAAGAACTCAGTTATTTTGTAACAATATGCCCTAATGGCACAACTTTAAATTCTTACAGGGAAATCGACCATTTGTCCAGCCTTCTTGGTCTACACTGGGCATAAAAACATGCGGTGACTTATGTGATAACCAGCGACTCTGCTCATTTCAAGAATTAAGAACTAAGTTTTGTTTAAAAGCATCATCATATTTAGTCTTTTTTCAGTTACGTTCTGCTCTCAAAGCCTATGGTGTTCCTTGGGCATTCCCTATGTCCTCTCATCCTATGTGGGATTGGATCGCACCACCCTCTAGTCGGTCATCTGTTTCTTTAATATATAGCAAACTGCACACTGCAAAGCCTCTTTCTTTTAAACTTATCTGGAATCGTGAACTAACAGATTTGGACTTATCGATTGACTGGGACAGGGTGTGGTCTAATCAAATCTTAACTTTTAAAAACTTAGCTCATCGTCTTATCCATTTTAAAGTCATACATAGACCATACATAACTCCTTACAAGAGGTTTAAAATGAAACTGCAGTCGAACTACAACTGTGATATCTGTAACACTGTATATTTAGGTACTTTTCTTCATATGTTCTCCAATTGTTGTAGACCTGTGGTCTCATGTAAATTCTGTTTTGTCCTTTTTACTACAAGTTGATTATGTGTCTAGTCCTGGTTTATGTCATCTCAATGATGATTATAATTATTGTATAAGTACATTAAAGAAGAGAATGTTGATTGATGGTTTTACAGCTGCATAAAAGGCAATCATACAAAATTGGTTTACTCCATACATGTGTGCAAAAACACTTAGGATTCATAGCCTCCTTAAAATAGTGACTTGTGAAGGTACAACAGCACAAATTAATGAGGCTAAACCTAGTACAAATTGATGGATGGCAATGTTTTTCTTCCATCTTTTTAAACTATATAAAGCAATGACCATGTAAAGTTTTTTTTCCTTCTTTCATATTGAAAATTGTTGATATGTCTGCTGCTCCCCCTTCCCTGTTTGTTTGTTTGAATGACATTTATATTTGGGTCTCCTAAAAACAATAAAACGCTGATCACCAAAAAAAAAAAGGAATTTAGACAAGACATTTAAACATTTGTAACTTTAATAGACATTTATTTTATGGAACTATTTAAAGAGTAAAGTCTTTGCTGTGTTATTTTATTTTTGATTTTGCAATTTCTGTACCTGAATACGATTTAACTATACCCTAAAAACCTTAAAGCACTGTTTATTTGACTTTTTTTATTTGCTCTATTGATTTGTTTATTACATTTCATGCATGATTCACTCCCCTACCGATCCAATCTAAAATTAATCAATTATTTGCAACAGGAGCAGAGGTCAACACAGCGGAATTAACCGCCAACTATATAAGCTCATGTTTTACCCAACGGATGCCATTCCAACTGCAACTCAGTACTGGGAAACACCCATAAACACTCATTTACACACACACTCATACACTACAGCCAATTTAGTTTATTCAATTCACCTATAGCGCATGTCTTTGGACTGTGGGGGAAATCGGAGTACCTGGAAGAAATCAACGTGAACACGAGTAGAACATGCAAACTCCACACAGAAATGCCAACTAGTCAAGCCGAGACTCAAACAAGTGACTTTCTTGCTAACCACTGAACGATTATTGCAATATATATCAAAATATGAGATTTTTCCAGTATCATGCAGCCCTACTTTAATCTATACCTTTCTGCAAGGCTGCCTTTCTCTGATCGATCAGATGACTGGCTGTTCGATTGGTTAACTCGTTATCTGAATTTCACCTCAAAATTCTTTCTCCACATTTGATATGAACAAGGAGTTAGTTTTAAAGCATTAATTAAAACACAAGTCGACAAAATCAAACCAGACTCTACCAGGATTCAGTAACAACCGCACATTCTTTGATGGTCAAAGAAGACATTGTTTAATGACCATAGGCAGTTTATTATGAAATGTGTTGCAAAAATACATAGGCTTGCATAACTCATTTCATGCAGTTTAGAATCAGATTTTTTTGTGGGATATAAATCAATTTTTAATGCACTTTGAATCTTTGCATTTTCATAAACATTTATATCATATAGGGATGCACCAAAATAATAAAAATGACAAAGTCAAGATTCACAAGATTAATCCCACAATCATTTCATTTTGTTTAATTCACACTGTCAGCGATTACTTGTTTTGCTGGGATTAAATATGATTAAAATAATATTTTAAGTTGTTTTGAAATCCGAGCCACACACACAAACACGTTTTGGTTGTTTATGAGGACTCTCATTTAGTGTAATGTATTTTATACTCTTAAAACTGCTTACTATATGGTCTTACCCGAACCCTAATCTCTCTCAGGAAACCTGTGGCAAATTGTTAATGTAAAAGGATCCTATTAAGTATGATTTTTAACAGTTTTTAAATATGAAGACACAGGGCATGTCCTCCCAAAGCCATGTCATTATACAAATTGTACCTTGTAATCTACATAAATCAGTAAACACACACTGCTTATTTGACATTGCAGCCTATAGTCAAACATACAAGTTCACCCAAGACTGATGCGACAGCAAGAACATTTTCAGACCATTTGTGTGCTGAATGTGTTGTGCCATAATAGCAGTTGCAAGAGTGAAATCATACACAGTACAACACAATACATTAAGATAATATAAAATATACCGTGGCTCATAAAACTGGATTATGGGGAATAACAACAAGTCCCTGACTTACAAGTTTTTACCATTTTGCGACAAGCCATCAGCAATTTGGTAAGAGACAGCAAAAGAAATGCTGCATCAAAGATACGCAGGAGTTACATTCAGATAATCTATGACATTTACAGCAGCAGAAGCTGAGATAAGATAAATCAAACAAATTCAAGAGACCGAAATGTCACACAACATCATCTTTCACACAAAACACAGAGTGATAGAGAACGAGAAAGACAGAGAATGCAGTCTCAGTACCTTTCAAACCACACAAAACAGACAACAAATAACTATTGCACTTTTTTGTCTCATAAAAAATATGATTACGGTGAGAAAAACAGATTTGGAATTGTCATTGAGCACAAAGAAAATGGGTGATTTGATGCTAGAGTTTCTTATTATGCCTCAGCAAATTCTGCATGAGCCACAACTACAGAATCAGCAGAGGAACTCTACAGAAAATCCCAATCCAGCATCCTCTCAGCCTGAAATATGACATATTAAACTTTTATAAGGTCTACAGCACTGTGTTACAATATACTGGTGCTAAAAAGTCAAGATAATTAAATCAATGGACTAAATTTTTTTGGACTGATTAAAGCTTATAAAAAAGTAAGTTGTTTTTTATTTTGTAGGAATTGAAAAGGAAATCATTAATATACATTAATTATGCCAAAAGTTGACATAATTTTGTTGTATGGATCAAATTAAATGTACACTCATTTATTTGACTCACTCATTCAAGCATACTAAATGGAAAAAGTCTACTTTGTGTTTCAAATAATACAGCATAGCAGATATACTTATGTAAACACAAAACATTCTTCTGGCCCACAGCATGTTCTTATTAAAATGTACAAAATGAGGAACAAACATTTTCAATTTCACTGGATTACAAATAATAAAAATCTTCTTGATTGCAGATGGTGGTTTGAAGAAGGGCAGTATGAAATTAGTTGCATCTGACATATGGACATAATGTCACCAGATGATTTGAATATCTCTATTTGGAAAGATTTCATTAATTTAACTCAACAGGAATGAAGATATTTTTTCCAATGCAATGCATCTGCATAAAATGTAATCAATTACAAACATATATAAATAACATAGCAAAAATAAAAATTAAATAAACAGTGCTTTATAATTTTCTGGGGAGTGTATCGACATTTAAGTACAGAAATTGAACAATAAAACGTAAAATAACATGGTCATCATTGTATAAATAAAAAAATATATAATAACATATTTATGTTTTAATCCTTAATAAGTAATTAATCCTGCAATGTGATGCAGATACACACATTACGATTTCGATGCTCAAATGATATATTGTTCAGCCCTAGTTTGAAGTATGGTATAAAATTGAAGGTATTGTTCACAAACCCCAAAAATATAAATGCATTTACAGGGAAAACTAAATCAGTTCTGTCACAATCACCAGTGATCTAATCCTGCCAGATCGCTGGTAAACACGCAGATCGCTAACAGATTACAAATCCGCCATTACATGGACTACAAGTTCCAGTCATGAATTGCTCACACGCACCTGTTCCAGATTCCCCTGATTGCACACACTCACAGTCGGAGGATCATTATGGACTGATTACAAGGACTATATACACAGCACACACGCACACTTCATTGCTGAGTCTTGTTTACCTGTTTGTGACATTACGATGTGTTTCCTTTACCTTGCCTTTCTGTGTTTGACCCTTGCTTTGTTTATTTACCTTGTCTGCTGCCTGTCTTTTGACCATTCGCCTGTTTCATGACCACGACTCTGGATTTGCCTGTATACATATGTTTGTTCCTGTGTTGACTATTGCTTGCCTGACCATTCTTGTAATAAACCTGCATTTGTATCTCCACCTCCGTTGTTAGCGTCCCATCACGTTACAAGTTCCCATGCTCCTGAAAATACACTGAAGTCTTACATAAACACTATATTCACTGGAAAAAGGTCAAATGTACTGTTAAACAAAATAAATTTTACCATTAAAGCGCCTATAGCAGAAATGCCCAAAATAGGGCCCGCGGGCCAAAGTTGGTCCATGGAAACCTTTTATTTGGCCTACCATCCCATCTGAGAAGAGAGGAAGAATGACAGGGGATGGTTTTGAGATTGCCAATTCAAATTTAATGTAACCCTTTGTTTGTTTTACAGTTAAAAGCTAACTGAAATTAAATGTTTCAATTAAATGGTGTAAATTACAACAGATTTTGTTTAAATTTACATACCGTCACTTGACAATGTGGAGACTTTGGTGAGCAAATCAAGTCAAAGGCAGATTCTGGTTGACTAGCATTGAACTGCGCTGTGTTATAAATGTTATTGTTTGTTTTTATTGCAGTTATAAAAGTTATAATATAAAAGTTATACTGCATTAGTTAATCCAATTTAAAGTAATGTTTCCTTTTTTATTTTGAAATGTTATTAAATAAATTAGGATTGAATTGAATTTTATTTGACAGATTTTAGACAAGCTGTACAAGTATCCCATGCATTTTGAAATAAAAACTGTCAAGGATAAAAACACAATAAAGCCCTGGGCTTGTTTCCATTGCGGTCCTTGCTGTTAAATAAAACAAAGCATGGCTTCAAAATACAGATGATGCATAAAACAAATAGTACCTTTTACAAATACATTTTAAAACAGGAACAAAATATTTCACAAATACATTCCTGCATTCATTCATTTTTCTTTTCGGCTTAGTCCCTCTATTAATCAGCGATCGCCATATCGGAACGAACCATCAACTTATCCAGCATATGTTTTACGCAGAGAATGGCCTTCCAGCTATAACCCTATTCACAATCAAGTAAATAAATCATCTAATCAACTAATTATCCTCATCAAACAACCATCTTTTGATTACTTTTTTGAACCTCCTTAAATCTTTTATTTCCTTTATCGATTCTGGTAATTTGTTCCACATGATTGCACTTGTATATAAAAACATATTTTTCCCCACTAGACTTCTAAATTTAAATAAATAAATATTAAAATCCCAACCCCTATTACTGTATAAACGCTGTTGCCTCACCATTTGAAAATAGTCCACCAAATAACTAGGAACCACATTATTAAACATTTTACGTACCATTCCCAGTTTTAAAAAACAAACTCTTTTACTAACAGTTAACATGCCTAATTCTTTAAAAGACTCTTTGTGCAAATATGCTCTAGGATGAATTTTTTAAATTATTCGTACTAATTTATTTTTGCAAATAAATTATTTATTTTGCCTTTTGTAATTTGTCCTTCGTATTCTGTGAGCAGCTACTAAACCAAAACGAGGTAGCATAATCAAAATGGAAAATTACGCATGGCAACTTTAATGTAAAATAGTTTGGTATATTTACCTTCGGCCTATGGCTCTCAATGATATTTGGTTTTTGGTCCCTTGTACAATAAAGTTTGGGCACCCCTGACCTATACTCCTTCCTCTCCTATGCACCACGCACTTTGAAACACTTCTATGTTTCTGTTTGTACAGATAGTTCTTTTTCCTATAGCCTAAAGTCTATATCAAATATTGAAATATACTCTATATAGAAAGTCTTTAAACATGTTATATTTGCTTTTATTTCTATTGCATAAATTAGATTGTTATTGTTATTATTTTAATTACTGTTGTTACTGTTTTAAAGTCACGAACAGTTGTACAAGCATTTCATAGCATATCATACTGTGTATGACTCTGTACGGTATGTGACAAAATAAAATTAGAATTTGATAAAAATATGATAGAAACCATAAAATATATATGTTTTCTGACATTTTTGGAAAAACTAACATATTTGTTAAATTTTTAGTTTTATTACACAAATATATTTGACACACTAACATCTACACATTGTGCGTTTGTTACATAGACAAAAACAGTCAAAAGCAAAAGGTGATGAGGGAGTTAAATGATGAGAACACATAACAATAACAAGATGAAAGACCGTGTAAACACCAGTGCCATCAGTAGCAGCAGGCGAGTGCAGAAACTTCATTGAAAATACTGTGGTAAAATAAATGTTTTTATTTTAAAAGATGGCATGGAAAAATCGAATTAATGCAGTGCTTCTTGTTCACTTGGAGACCCACTTCATATTGTATATCTATCAGGCAGTGAAGATCACAGATTTTTATAGGAATCAGACCTTAAATATGGTGATTTTCTAATGGCTTTGATCATCATTTTATAAAAGTTCCATGGAAAGACTTGGGCTGGTTGACTGAAAATTAACACAGCCTCTGCAAACAGTCTTTAGCAGAAACAGTCTGAAACACCAGCTTGCTCTTGCATAATACTGTACCATATGGATCATTGAAATAAAAAAATAACAAAATAAAAAAATGCCTGGCCTTGGTTTAGTTAGATATTTGAAGATTTCCATACAGTACCTGTAGATGTGCCAGTGTTCCAGATGGCTACAGTCCGACAGTAATCAGTTCAGCTCAATTAGGAATGTGCTCAGATAAGCTGGCACTACTGATACGCCAAGTGTAACAAACTTCATAATCAAACAGCTAACAGATTCCTAAACTCTCCCGGTGAATATTTAGCTTCATTTAGCCTTGCCTTGGACAGCTAAGCAGAAAGTAAATGAAGTACTTGCAGAAGAATGAGAAAATAATAATGAATGATTGGGATATGAAAAACATTTATCATGAGAAAGTAATAATCTTAGGTCTGCAGGTGTAGACCCTTGTTCGAGCCGATGGGTATTTGAAACTTTATATTTAACAAATAAAGAGAGACATTTATTACCTTGCAAGGACATGGCTGCGGAAAGAACAAGGGGATCAGAAAGCAGAAGATTAAATGATTTTGGCCTTGGGTTTGCTTGCTTTTCTTTGCATTTTAGCCAGGTCAGCAGTCCGATTCGATCGCAGACAGAGAAGAATGACATTTGAAGGATTTTCAGGCCTTCGCGCCAACGTATTCGAGCTTTCCAAGGTAGCCAAAAGAAATGCCTTGCAGCTATGCATCGGCATTTCCAAAAAAATATGAAGCTCGACCACAAAAGAGCAAAATCTGAAACGTAAATAAAGCGATGAGATTGAGAAACCTCAATCCATTCAAAGTCAAAATTGCTTCCAGTGAAAAATTTATTGAGTGCAGCCACAGAGACCTCCTAGCATAAACTTCTGCTTCCGAAATTGCTGCTGTTTATTTAGCCTGAATGGTTCGGCGAGCCTGTGTGTGTCCACAATCCTCCGCGGAAGTTACAAGATACTGATTCATCTCTTTCAGAGGTCACTAAGGCCAAGGAGGATCTTCTGCAGAAGAAACTACATCAGTTAAATGGACCAACAAGAACTCAATCTAACATGTTTTGCATATTTATCCATGTATTAAGACTAGTTTACTTTTTAAGAACATGTTCACACTTAGCAGGTTTGGCTTGATTATCCTTCTGATTTCTGATGCAATTTCTCTTTTAATGCAGTTCACTATATGCATGAATGCTGCCACCTGAAATTTGGTGCACATCAAACAAGTGAACCGAGACTGCTGAATTGTTGGATCTTCAACTGAAATATTTACATTACATTTACATTTAGTCATTTAGCAGACGCTTTCGTCCAAAAGCGACTTACAATTGAGGAGGCACGCAGCAATTCAACAAGAGGCAATACACACAAGAAGTGCTATATACACTCACCAGCCACTTTATTAGGCACACCTGTCCAACTGCTCGTTAACACAAATTTCCAATCAGCCAATCACATGGCAGCAACTCAATGCATTTAGGCATGTAGACATGGTTAAGATGATCTGCTGCAGTTCAAACCGAGCATCAAAATGGGGAATAATAACGATTTAATTGACTTTAAATGTGGCATGGTTGGTGCCAGACAGGCTAATCTGAGTATTTCAGAAACTGCTGATCTACTGGGACTTTCACACACAACCATCTCTAGGATTTACAGAGAATGGCCCGAAAAATAGTAAATATCCAGTGAGTGGCAGTTCTGTGGCCACAAATATTTTGTTGATGCAAGAGGTCAGAGGAGAATGGCCAGACTGTTTTGAGCTGATAGAAAGGCAACAGTAACTCAAATAACCACTCGTTGATGCGAATCTTGTAAATATACTGATTATTATTGTTTGTTATTATTGTTTTATCTTAAAATGTTTATTTTTAAATGTACAGTTTATTCTGATCTATTATTATTTTTAATTTGTATCTTTATTTATTTATTTATTATTATTATAATTATTATTTAACTACTACTACTATTTACCGAGTTTACTATGTTTTTTTAATATATATATATATATATATATATATATATATATATATATATATATATATAGATATATATATATATATAGATATATATATATATATATAGATATATAGATATATATAGATATAGATATATATATATATAGATATAGATATATATATATATATATATATATATATATATATATATATATATATATATATATATATATATATATCTATATATATATATATATATATATATATATATATATCTATATATATATATATATATATATATATATATATATATATATATATATATATATATATATATATATATATATATATATATATATATATATATATATGCATGTTCTTTTTAATGTAACCTTTATAAATGCTTTGGCAATACATTTGTAACATATTTCATACCAATTAAGCAATTATTGAATTGAATTGAATTAAGACAGGGATACGAGTGTTTCTACAGGTGGTTTGTCAAGCCCACTCATCTGTGTGAAGCACACTTCATAAATGCATAAAATCATAGCTGTAGTTACAATGTTACTCAGTCAATACAGTTCAATACATGTTTCAGTCAATAATAATGTGTTTCAATGCAACAAACTTATGTGACGGAGGTGATGTTTTGATTCCTTACACTTTTTATAAGTTTTTCATCAGTTTTTATAAAAATACCATCACTTACAGGTTGACATGGATGCGTTCAGTCCAGCACACAGTATTGATTTGGATGTTTGGTAAGTTCTGTAGCAAAATATATGTCATATTGGTTTTATTTTGTTTTTATCTTAACATTTGGTCTTAAATTTGGCAGATTGAATGCTAATAAACAAAATGTATGCAATATACTTTGTGGTTGAAGTTAATTTCTCTCGGTCTGGACCACAAACACACCCTAAAAATTAATTCAAATAAAAATTCTGATTGTCAGCATTAATAGAAGTTTAATAATGTCTTTTTTCTAATCGTGACTTTTTTTTTTTAAATAATGAAAATAATGTGGGGTGGAGACTCATTTTGTTCATCCGCGATTGACTGGATAGTTGTCATTTCCTGCACGTGTTTATATTTTATACATTATATGTTCAGATAACATTTATTTTATTTCCATAAGTAACTATTAGTTTAGTTTTGTTGCTTTAGTTTATTAACTATAATACTGCATGTAAAGTAAGATAAACAAACATCCATTTTATGAAGTTGGATTTTTGAAAGCTGCATAGACTGGATTCTATATAAGATTAAAGCACTCCACACCCCATACTGTAAAAAGAAATGCAGAGTTCCACACAATTAATTCATGTTGTCCCAAAACAAATCGATTAAGTTAACATAAGAAATTAACGTTCATGTTTAAAATTTGAGAGTTGGACTTGGGATCCAAAGGTGCCAGGTTCGATTCCTGGCACCAGCAGGGATTGTTGGAGAGGAGAGTGAATAAATTTCCACCTCAGTATCATGGCTTAGGGGATTCCCTTGAGAAAGTCACTGAACCCCCAACTGCTCCCAGGCAGCCCACCATTTCACAGGTGTAAAGGTGTATGGGTGTTTCCCAGTGTTGGGTTGTAGCTGGAAGGTCATCAGCTGTGTAAAACATATGCTGGATAAGTTGGCGGTTCATTCCACTGTGGCGACCACTAATTAATAAAGGGACTAAGCCTAAAAGAAAATGAATGAATGAATAAAATCATCTGCTAAATGAAAAAATGTAAATGTGTCTGCTCATTTTAAATATGTAGTTTGAACAAGCAGCAAAAAAAAAAAAAAAAAAAAAAAAAAATATATATATATATATATATATATATATATATATATATAGTACAAAACTAAAAGAAATAATTCAATAAAGTGAAAAACAATGACAATATAATTATTTATTCAACAATAATGTCTCTGTAAATATAATTAGTGTGAAATAGAACAAAACGTTGCTGGAGTCATACTGCCTTGCAGTACCACCGCTTCCTATATGCAGAGTACGCAGACTGCGTAGGGCATCAACTCTGGAGGGAGGCACCATCTCGGCAGCTCAAAAAGAATATATTAATATTTACTGACTAATATTAACATAAACTGATTGTAAATAGAACATAAATTGATAATATGTTGTTAAATACATAAAATTATTTTATTTATTAATTTTTTTTGACGGACACAAAAACAAACATGCAACATTTTTTTTTTTCCAGTGTATGCGTCGTGCATAGCCGCGCAGCCCGGTCCACTTATCTTTGCGGCTGCTAGCAGCATATAATTATAATTGATGCAAGTTGCAGCTCTATGCCAGGGAAAAGACAACAGCAATCTGGAGCCGAAAAGAGGAAAATAGTACAAGACTAATCGCGTGCATCTCTTTTAGGTAACTTCTATGAATATGGAAAACATATTTTTGGTTGTAAATTATTAAGTAAATTAGTGAGGCTAACGTTTAACTTCGCCACAACTGCACCAAATGTGCCTCATTTGTTGTCAGTTTCTTGCTTTGCTGCTATGCGTTGTGCTTTAAACTATGACAGGACATGTTCTATAAGTTTTCGCATTTGCCCCTCTTCCCCATGTTGCTGATAATTACACAAAATCAATTATTATTTTTAACTTGTGCAATACTTGACAATTCTGTTTGCACAGCAGCTACATACACATGCACTGCATTATTTCACTGTATCTATTATTTATTATTATATAGTTATTATGTTATATAATTATATATTATTAAATTCTTTGCAGTTATTATATTGTTTATTGTCTTGTCTATTTCTATACATTTCTTATTGCTGCTGTAGTTATTGCTTGTATCACTGCAATGACCATAAAGTCTCTTTAGTCTGTACATCGGTGGATTGGTGTGGTTTTAATAGGCTGGTTTTTCATTTTTGTACATTACAATTTGAAATAACAAAACTCACTCATTCTGTTATTTCTGAAAAATCAATAATATAAAATGAGTCTAATTACTGAAAGCCACTGGCCATAAACCCTTTTTATTGCATGAATTTATTATTGATTATTTTTCTGAATGTTAACAAAGTTTGTTTTTAAAATACATTCATTAATTCTTAAAAACAACCAATGTCTTTGATTTATACTGAAAGCGAGGGTCAGCTTCTGTCACCATAGATTATAGCGCAAGGAAAATCCACATTTTGGTTGTAGTTTAGACGCATTATGAAGAGTGCTTGACTAGCCCATTGTTTTAAAAGCATGTCATGAGTTTTTCCTTTAAATGACTAATTTCTTCTGTATTGTACATGGAGGTTCAATGCTGAAATTTGTCACAAAAGAAGATGAGGTGGAATGACCAGCACTGCTCCAGAGACACCAGCAGCTGCACAGGTACAGACACAGCATGCAGCACCGAGGACCGTGCATCTCTACAGGTACAGAGAGGGTTTTTTCCTTACCTTGTGTAAATGTTTGAAATTAAGAATGTGTCTGCAGAAGACAATGTCAGTGTTTATTTTGATGTAAACTATTATTTTGTAATGTAAATATTAGAATGTTAAAGTATAATTTTGAATGTTTATAGGCGTATTTATTCATATAAATAAATACATACATGTTTAAATACATATGTTTGTGTGATTTTGTTCTGCTATGAGGGCGCCACAGTAAAATTTTGCATAGGGCACCCTTTTGGCCAGCAGCAGCATTCATTCTACCTAAACACAAGTGTGTTGAAATACATTTTTGTGGTTTCACAAAAATGCAGGCTAAAGTACATATTTCCAATGAGCCTGTGTTGGATTTCTCACAGGAACAGAGCTGTGTGAGAAAAATAAATTATGTATGTGAACCGCCAATTTAACTAACCTCATCTCCTCAGGTTAAACTACTTCCAGGCTCTTTTCAGCTTCGAGACATTCACCATGGCAGAGTTTGGATGTACTACTACGGTGTGGAGTGAGATCTCCTGCGCAGGGTCAGCACATCTCTCCCAAAGTAATAATCACAAACCAACACCACTTCTGATTCCGCTGTGTAGGTTATAATGTTTGAACTTCCAACCTTGCTCCTGCATCAACATATAGCAAATCCAGGGCTGTTTGCGTTGGCTGTGCTTGACCAAGGAAAACACGCTGGAAGTGATTGAGAGCCTTTCGACAAGCCGCGGTTTATGGCAGGCTGTTTGTATACATGTATGTGGCCATCCTGAGGTCATGCTGCGTTTTATACTACGCTTCCAGCAACTGCTTACTTGCAATAAGTGCACATAAAGAACCTGAATATTTGAAGAAAGCACCATGGTCCCATAAGACGTCGCATTAAAAGCCTTTGTAAGGAAATTATGGATTCCTGAAGACCACTCCATCTTCAGCCAGACCAGTGCTGGACCGGAGGGGACAGGCAACAATAAATTAACCAGTCAGCAACTACAACCCAAACGAAGGCTTAGTTTGGCCCATTGTTTACATTGGGGCTTATAGTACAAAGACTCCTGCTTCTGAGAGGCCGCTGGGAGACTAAATCACTGGTAACCATGTAAGACTGACTTGTCCAGGTATAATGGAAGCTGATGGAGACCACAGATAGCTGTAGTCGAAGTTTATAGTCATTAATATGGTTAAAAAATTGGTTTGGAAATATATGGGGCTGTTTAAATAATGAAAATATTAATCTTGATAACATTTTTTGCTATTTCTAGTCTTTTGAAAGGAAATTACTTATTTTAATATAACTAATAAATGAATGAGGTGGCTAGTTCGAGCCTCGGCTGGGTCAAGTAGGCGTTACTGTGTGGAGTTTGCATGTTTTTCCCGTGTTGGCGTGGGTTTCCTCCGGGTGCTCTGGTTTCCCTCACAGTCCAAAGACATGTAGTTTAGGTGAATTGGGTAGGCTAAATTGTCGATAGTGTATCTGTGTAAATGAGTGTGTATGGATGTAAAACATATGTTTGATAAGTTGGCGGTTCATTCCGCTGTGGCGACCCCAGAATAATAAAGGGGCTAAGCCGTAAATAAAATGAATGAATGTCACAAAGGTGGTGGGTGGAGTAAATGATTAATATATCAATTTTATGACAATGTTTCTTTCAATAAATAGTATTTTATTAAAATCTAAATGTGTAAACAAATTCATAGAGGTTTAGAAAACTATAGAATTATTTATTTATGGGAAAAATGTAGGTCTTACATGTTTGGATTAATGGAAATACAAATTTTTGACTATTCCTTACACTAGCACTTTTACAAACAAACATAAATATCTAAAGATTCATGAAACACATATTTAAATAAATGTAAATATATATGCATAAATGAGGTTAAACTCATACTCTGATTATATACACTCACCAGCCACATTATTAGGTATACCTATCCAACTGCTAATTTGTAATCAGTCAATCACATGCACGGCAGCAACTCAATGCATTTAGGCATGGAGACATGGTCAAGACGATCTGGTGGAGTTCAAACTGAGCATCAGAATGAGGAAGAAAAGTGATTTAAGTGACTTTGAACGTGGAATGGTTGTTGGGGCCAGACGGGCTGGTCTGAGTATTTCAGAAACTGGGATTTTTACGCACAACCATCTCTAGGGTTTACATAAAGGTCTGAAAAAAGAGATATCCAGTCAGCAGCAGTTCTGTGGGTGCAAATGTCTTTTTGATGCCAGAGGTCAGAGGAGAATATCCAGACTGGTTCGAGCTGATAGAAAGGCAACAGTAACTCAAATAACCACTCGTTACAACCGCGGTCTGTAGAAGAGCATGTCTGAAGGCACAACACGTCCAACCTTGAGGCAGATGGGCTACAGCAGCAGAAGACCACATTTCTGTAAGCTAAGAACAGGAAACTGAGGCTACAATTCACACAGGCTCACTAAAATTAGACAATAGAAGTTTGGAAAAAAGCTGCCTGGTCTGATGAGTCTTGATTTCTGCTGCAACATTCGGATGGTAGGTTCAGAATTTGGCATCAACAACATGAAAGCATGGATCTACCCTGCCTTGTATCAGTGATTCAGGCTGCTGGTGATGATGTAATGGTGTGGGGGATATTTTCTTAGGACACTAGTTGAACACAACAGAAGATATTTTGAAAAATGTAAATAAAGGTACGTAATTTACTAGTTTTTGTTCTTACAATAGAAATAAAAATGTCCATACTTCAAAACATCTTTTTTTTTTTCAACAGAAAAAACTGTTTTGGAATCATTTGAAGAAGAGTAAATAAGCAAATTTTCATTTTGTGTGAATATCTTGTTAAGGCCCCCGGCTTCCTCCCGAAAAAACATAAAACAGGATAAAAACACAGCCAAATGCTTGCATGCTTCAACGATCGTGCCATTTAGCTGAAGCAAGAAAGGTAAAATGGCAGGAAAGCCTCAGGAGAAAGTGGATTGTGTGAGATCTGCCCTTTTAAAATGCACCTCGAGAACCATCAGTATTTGCAGAGCAATGCGGCACACAATCAATAAAAGACAGGAACATTCCTTTGCAAACTCCCCATCAACATGGCTTTGATTCATCCTGCCGCTTTCAGAAGTAGGATGCAAATCTAATTTTGACCTCCAGATGCTCTGTGCGCTGAATGAGCAATTACACGAGTGGGTGAGTCGACGGAGCATAATGCTAATTGATAATTAGAGAGTGAGAAATTACCAGCAAAAACAATAAAATGAGATCATTTGAAAGTAATGACAATAGATTAATATGATACACTGATAAAAGATTGAAAAAAACTCTAATAGCTCATTATGTTGTCCTATAGTTAAGTCTTTAATGTGAGCATCAGTTGTGGATGTATAAAATATACCTACTCTATTTAATATTATAAATCCATAAAATATTTGTTTGCATTATTTGTAATGTACTGTATTTAATTAAAAAAGGCATCATTAGTGGCATCATCCCAACAGGAAAGTAGCTTCAGAGAGCATGCAATGCAACAACTTGTACACACACACACACACACACACACACGCACACACACACATGCACACACGTGCGCATACACACGCACACACATGCACACCCACGCAAAGGTCTTAGGCCCCCAGTAACATTTGTTGTTTTTACTGAGAGTACAATGACATTATATACTACATCTCATTCTCTTTATTTAAACCTAGTTGGATTATTTGGGTCTAATTGTTTAAGACAAATGAAAGAAAAGTTGTGAAGAATGAATGAAAAATTCTCAAATAGCTGAATTTGGATATTGACGATTTGACACGATCCAGGATCGTTTCGTTCTTCAAAACTCATCTGAGACTTGTTGTCATAGCAACAGTTCTGGTAGCTCAAACCTGCTTAGGAGCAGGTTCATTTCATATAAACAGGTTATTAATATATTAATAAAACTTATGCAATCTGCACTCCGAAATAAAAAGTACAAAGACTGCCACCTGGTGGTTCAAAGAGAAAATTTATCGATATGAACTTTTTAGATACAAAAGTGTTCATGCACAATATTTAAAAAAGATAATAATAGATGCAGTCATGCACGTGTTTTGGCCGCTAATATGCCGGTGATTTGATGCTTCACAAAAGTTGCAGATACTTTTACCAATATCAAAATGCTTTTTTGACTCAAAATTATTTTATACAGTTATTCCTTGCGCCGTTAAAAAACTGGAGTAGGCCTAGGCTACTATAATCAAGAAAATCTAAATACATTGACAATAAAATACATGATGAATACTCTAGACACATGAAAGTGTAAAGCCTGCAGCTCACAACAAATGTGTAAAGTTATTGCATGTCATATTTAACAAACCGTTTATCATTACGCTGCTGTGCCGTCAACCATTCATTGCATTGCTGATCATGATTTCGAGGATCGATAGATCTGTCCTTCAAAACACATGCAGCGATCTCAGCTCAGTTCATTCTGACATTTTTATCTGATGCGCGAACTTGTTTGAAGAACCAAATTAGCCGAAGATCAGTTATCAAGATTCACAGATCCACAGCTGAGGGCACATCAAGTCAATCAGACAAGGAAAACGCAAATACTTTACAAGTTGAAAAAAAAAGCTTATATTTTAAAACTTTTACATGTGTTTCTATTGAAATATGTATATTGAAATTAAAGTGTTCATCTGAATCCCAAATCAATCAATATACAACAAAAAACTACTTAAAAAATTTAAGAATAGGCTGTTTTACAATAAATTATAAGTAAATATTATTTATCTATCTATCTATCTAATATATATATATATACACGCACACACACACACACACACAGGGTGGGCCATTTATATGGATACACTGTGTGTGTGTGTGTGTGTGTGTGTGTGTGCGTGTGTGTGCGTGTGTGTGTGTGTGTGCGTGTGTGCGTGCGTGTGTGTGCGTGTGTGTGTGTGTGTATACATATATATATATATATATATATATATATATATATATATATATATATATATATATATATATATATATATATATATATATATATATATATATATATATATATATATATACACAAGAATAAAGTTTTTTTTACACCTATATATATATATAGAGGTGTAAAAAAAACTTTATTCTTACAGTGTAACATATTTGCAGACATTAAAACAAGTTCACATGACCAATACACAAACAAATAAACAAACACCACTTGAAAAGAAAAGTACATTTCATACAATTTGTAAAATGGAATAGACACAAGTAATTCATCTACACATACTGTAGACATGACCTATATACTATATGACTGCAGGTTAACTAGATTTATATATAACAACTTTAACTGACAAAGTTATAATTAGATATTATAAATTATAAATTACTAATTAGTTATTAGTTAATTAGTTAAGGTTAGTAACTAATAACCCTAACTTGACTGATTTTGATTGTAATGCAATAACGTGCACCTTTTGTAAAACTCTAAACAAATAAACTTGAATTTAATTCATTTTATTATTATCCTTATAGTTTCACTGAAATGCCAACGACAGACAGGCAGACAGACAGACAGACAGACAGACAGACAGACAGACAGACAGACAGACAGTATAATCATTTGCTTAATCCATTGTTAATAAAAACAGTGTACTCACTCTCTCTCAATTAAAAAGAAAACTGAAAGTATGAACATTAAGGCTAAATTGAGTCCAAACACTGGAGAAGGCACAAGGTGGCACTGAAGAGCCCAAATGTCTAATCTAAACTCAGACTCCACCCTTTTTTATGCAAATATGTATGTTACGGAAAACAAACGGACAGAGGTCCTCAAGCATTGTCTCTCTCTATCTCTCCAAAATGCCACTAATAGCACTGTGTCCTTTCAAAAACATAAATGAATAAAGACTGAGGGCAAAGGGTGAAACGCCCGAATGCACAGCAGGGTCACTGCTTACGCCGACCTTGAAAGCACTGCAGATTCTTTTAATTCATGATAATTCACATTCCCACTCGTAGTACAATAGGACCAGACAAAAGAATGCAGCCATTTTGGTTCTTGAAGCAGCTTTACGGGCTCTTGGATGGCCGATATAAACATGCTCCTGGTGGACAGGAGCTCATGGACAGCCGATGCCTACAGAGCATCACTTCATCATCCACTGACAGAAGGCAGTAGAGCACACACATGCCATCTGTGCATACGTGTCCACGTGTACACACAGGACCATGTCAGAAATTCACACCTGTTCCCTTAAACACAGCCACACACCCGAAGCACAGTTTAACACATGGCATACTGACATACCAGAGTTTCAACCCTCTCAGCCACCCACATGCTAATACCACTTTACTCAGCCAATACCGTAGTGCTTTGACTGTGTAACAGATGTTGAAGTCAAAATGACCTTTCGTTGATTTATTTATTTTATATTTCTTAATGAATCTCCAGTCAGTCAAATGAAAAAATACATATATAATAGTAAACTTTTTAATATTATTATCATAATTCTTACCCACATTAGCATCTCATAATAATGAGTTAGCTAAACATATTGTAGCCTTGTCATTAGGCAGGACAATAACTGGTTTCAAGATTTACCACGGTTTGGAAAATTCACGGTGTCAAAACTGCTAAATTTTTCTGCTATGCATTTCATACGGTATGTAAGATCTTTTTACGTGTTGTCAAAGACTTTTTTATTTATTTATTTATTTAGGGGAACAGTATCTCCAGCAGAAAAGGTAGCTACTGGTCAGGCCACGATTCAGGAAGCATTGAAAAACAAATCTCTTAATAAATTAGAATGTTTTTATGTCATGATTAAGAATTATTCTTATGTGCTGGATTTGAGTTTTCATAATGTTTTATTGCAATACATACTATTACATCCTATCACTTTACATTTATTAGTTTACAACTTTTTTATTCACTCTCTAAGAAATTATGGGTTATTTAAACCCAAATTGGGTCAAATATGGTCTAACTTAAACATTGGGTTAAATTTGGTAATTTTCATTTATTTAAAAAAAATTAACCCAGCAGTTGGTTTAGTCCATATTACACCAAAATTGGGTTGAAATAACCCATCATTTTTTAGTCTTAAGGCTGATTTATACATTAGACATTGACCTGCACCTCTCAAAAATGTAACTACACATCACAATGACACAAAGAGCAAGCTCTGTGATTGGTCAGCTTGGTAGCGGTGACGAGTGTGGGCGGTGCTGAGAGCCGCGACCCCGATAGAGCGAGTGTTTACAAGTGTCGGGTCCTGTAAAGGAGCTCCAGTTGGAAACTTTTGTTCCGTCTTTACCTTATGATTAAAGTTGCTGCACGTCCGCCAGTTCCCGCCTTTGAATGAGTGAGTTTTAGCTACTTGTACATTATGGTAGCGTTCAGAAAAACACAACACCGCAAAGAAACTCAACACAGAGGAACATAACATAACCTACTGCAAGCTAGCGTATCGGAAGTGTTATTGGAGAGCAACACAAACAGCAGAAGTATAGAAAAACACATGTGCCTTCACTCTACACAGAAGTATAAATTAGCCTTAATTGTATAATTCTCCCTGATGTCTTACAGTACATAACAATGGAACTGTTCTTTTTTTTCCCAGTTTACTTCTGTTAATTCTTTAAAACTGAGTGATTTGACTAATAACACAATTTCTCATGCTAAATCTACAGTTCAGAGAATTACAAATGCAAATTTGAAAACAAACAACTGATAAGCAGCTTTCCTTCGTACTGTACAGGAATATGCACTGTTCGGTCACAGTCCTGCTCACACATCGACTTTATTAACTTACCAACAATGCCGTTTGTACTCTGGAAAAACATTCGCATTGCCAAGTCCTCAGGAAAGACATTTTACAGCTTAATGCTGATGAATAAACATTGTGATCTCATTCTGAAAGGTGCGTATGCCAAATGCGGTGTGCTAATTGTATCTAACTTCAGTATCTGTTACTGAAAATGAGCCTATTAACTTGTTCCAGAAAATGAGCTAATAAAACGACATTTTCCACATAAAGATAAACTGATTACACCATAAATGCAATAGCTGCCAGTCCCAACAATGTTATACGTGACTGCTAAATGTTAAAAAGCTACATTCAGGGTAATGCATGTTTAGTCTGCTCTAAATATTCATTTGGTTTTAGGCTTAGGGTTGCAGATAAAGTTTGAATCAATCTGCAAATTTAAAAAGAACAGCATCCGGGCAAGGTTGGCTGTGAGCAAGAGGCTTTTTTTTACAAAAGGGTGAGAGCAATGAGCAAAAGCATCCTCGGGCTCTACCAGGACTCTCAATAAAAAATCCCCCAAGAGCTTTAGAGGGAGACGCTGCCAAAGACGCTTCGATCGCAACTCCCTGTTAACTCAACATGTGCATATGCACTTTAAGCAATCTCTTTCCATCTTATGTTTTTAAGCATGCGCTCACCTACATTTGCCCACCGCATTGCATGCGTTAAACATTTTAGACATCACGATCAGCCAGTGCAGGCAGATTCACAATATAACACTGTATAATATATTATATATAATTTAATTAAGACACCTTATTTTAAAAGAAGCACTGAGTATATTGTAATATGCAGGAAGAAAGAGAAAGACTGATTACACATAATACACTGAAACAGTAAAATGAAAAAAAGGGCTAAACTCCATTGGAATCATCTGATTAATGGTATATTTCATGATGACCATATACTAAAAACTGTAAAGTTGCTCCTTTTTTAACCGTCCTTTTGACCTGGGGGTCAATAATGACTTGGGCACAATTTTAACAGCAAAAATAAATAAATAAAGAAAGAAAGAAAGAAAGAAAGAAAGAATAAACATTGTTTATTGTCTTGAAGTTTGGTGCTTTTTTTCCTAAAATGACAGTGACGTTAGACAAAAATCAATCATTTTCTATTTTTATATTTTCATGAGGGCTGACCACATTTAGACTACAACAGTTGTCCTTTGGGTCACTTTTGACCTGCCAGCTATAAAACCATTTTACACCACATAACTACTGGCACACACGGTGTATTCAGAATTCTAAGACATCAGGATGTATTTTGCATACAGATGAACACATTAACAAAACAATCCCCATTCCTATGGATCTGCATGAAAAATGCATAAAAATGCTGTATTATGCATGCCAGGCCAGTAGTCGATGATGTCACTTTGTAGATAAAAAATAAACAGAGCTATGGGAAAAAGTAGACGTGGTGCCAATGACTGCTAGTACTGAAGGAAGTTTGGAAAGGCCCAATTTGTAAAAATAGATGAACATGAAGACTCGTTCACATCATAGGGTGCAGGATCATTAAGTTTTTTGCTTTTTTAAAAAAAGCTTTAAATGACCTCTGATATCTCCTTATGACAAGCCAAATTAGCCAAAACGTGCTTGGATTTCTCTCCTGGCTCATTGGAAATATGTTTCTCATTTCAGCCAGATTAACAAAACCACTAGCTGGCAGTCTACATTTTTGCAAATTTGAAATATGTTACTTAGGGTACGTTAAGTTGTACATTTCAGATACATGTCCTTCTTGTATATGTCCACAAGTAGGCAGGGCTTGTTGTACAGGTCAACGAGTAAACTTGACTTAAACCTTTTCCTAAACTCAACCAACAGTAAGTAAATGTCGAAATGCAAAAATCCCACTGTGACCACTAACAGTAGTTTTACAGAGCAAGTACAAAACGGTACTAAGTTACACAAGCTACACCAGAGCTACACTAGAAAAGTATGGTTTATGCAATATGAAGATATTCAATTACAAATCACAGACATTGCCAAGTTGTTTTGTGGTATTTGTTTGGTGGTAAAAACTAATACTTGATTCTTCAATAAAATATCCCAATAAATATCATTAAGCAACAAAAATTGTTGCCATCATACTGCCCTGTAGCCACCAAAACTGTTTGCAGGGGTAATGGAATCATGGCTCTAATGGAAAGACGAAAAGGCTCATTATGCATTCACAGCAGATATGTCTGTCTGGCTATCATTATGGCAGTGAGACGGTAGAGGTGTGAGGAATGTGCAGCCAGACCATTTTACCCTGATCCAGGCAAAATAGCGGCAGCATGAGGGGCATTACAATGATATGGAAAAAGAATTTCTGACACTGGGTCACATTTTAAGAGAACTAGTAATTTTGAGCAGCATAGTTTTTTTGTGTTAGTTCATGGAGGAGTTGCCACATTTGTAAATATGTTTTGAATAGTTAAGAAGCTTAGTTAAGCGTTGCATACGCTAAAAGATTATGATTTTGTTTCATCAGTTTTATTTGGTTAGTTAGTTTAGTGGATTAGGGTTTAGTTAGATTGTTTTGTTATATTTATTTCTTTGTTTTGGCAACACTCCTTTTTTTTCATTTAATTTGGTTATTTAAATTACATTCTAAATTCCTATATTCATTGTTTGATATCAATCAATGATTCAATGATAATGATGATGAATGATGAATCAATGATAATTTGATAAATCAGTTTGATACTTCTCTGTTTAATAAATTGTTGTTTTTGTTCCACTTATCCATCTGTTGTGTTTTCTTATTTTCACCCAGCACCATTAGAGACTCGCTTAATATGTCTCATCCAACATAACTTAAACAAGTAACAGTTTGCACAAATATAATATTGTATAGAATCTTATTTAAAATATTGATTTGTGAGGGGTGTAATACTTTCTCATTTTCATTATTGGTCACTAAAGAATAAACAAATTGTCTAAAGTTACATACTGAAAATATTAAATAAATGAATGCTAACTCAATGCAGTTTTACCTTTAGATGACATTGCGCTCATCAAATATTTATTAAAGACATTTTAAAAAACTACACTCAAAAAAATAACTCATTGGATGAACTCAATTTAATTAAGGGCAGATTTTCCATCCAATAAATTTGTTTAGCTCCAACTAAAAGAAAAAAAAAACTGTTTACTCAATTAAATGCAATTGAGTTGGTCCACACATGATTTTATCAAATAAACCTTTAAATACATTTGTATTTTTATTTAACTTAAACTCAAAGGTCTGATAACATCATGTATGACTATTCTGTGTCATACATTTTGAAGTCTCTTAGTTTTATTTAAAGTTATCCTAAATGAACTAAAAGAGACATTTTTAAGCGTATTTTATCAGTTACATATAGTTGAATCAGTCTGATCTCAGAACTCATTTTAGGCCAGTTATTGCTCACTGAGCAAAGCAACAAACTTCATTTTTGCTAAATAAGCTGCCAACACCCAAATCATTGCTTCTGCAAGGTGGTAATCTTAAAACTCAAATCATTACATGAAACTCTTCTTTAAACTAAAGTGAAGATTAAACTCTAACAAGTCTTTTTTATTAACTTTAAACACTTAAGATTACTTTTATTCCATTTCCCTCTCCTAATTCAATCCCACCCAAAGCATGCTGGGAACTACAAATCCCCTACCTAGGTAGTTAAACAACACAATTCCTTCATGTTGTCCCAACACAAAACGCTTAAGCTAACTTAATGGTTTACAAATTTAAGTGGACTGAACATAAAACAAATAAACTGGCCAAAGAAATGACAAGAATTGTGTTTTTTCAGCTCATTTTAAACAGGTAGTTTGAACGAGCAGCAGTGATCATTTTTTGAGTGTATAATAACAAAGTAAATAACATTTTGATCAAGTCTAAATATTTTAAAGTTGAACATAATATAGTGTCATAATTTACTCAATGAAGTAAACTGCTCATCACAAAAAAAAGACATGTTGAAAATACTGTATGTAGGTAACCAAACAAGTTTTGTGTCGCACTGAGGTGCAATGTACTTCTTTGTCATTCCATGGAACCCAATGGAGGACCCGCTACTGGCACAAAATAACGACTAATTAAATAAACAGCAACAGAATATGCATTTTTTTTAGTCAACCATCCCTCTAAACTTACCGAACTTCACTTTCACTTGCATCAAATTAAATGCACCTATCATTTTGAAACTAATGCATAATAAAACCTTTAAAACACTGCAGTTCAACAGGTATAACGCTACTACCAATTCAAGCTGAAGAAAATTAGACATAAATTGAGTATCCTGAACAGTCCAGAGAGATTCTAAAAAACACTTTAATGCAGCATAGCGGCCTCAAAACGACCAGACCCTCTTAAACCTGAGATAATTGAATCCAATGCACCATCCATCTCCATAAGTGATCGTCCTGAGTCCAGACCAGCTGCCCAGGGAGCTTTTACTTATAGCAGACTTTCTGATTTAGCATCGATATATAAAGCTATGGGATGATGTCATAAACTGCATACCGCAATCAGATAAGGGCCCAATTTACGATTGCACTGCTATTCTCATACAGCGCCTGCGCTTTTAATACAGACCGGCCATTAATATGTCTCCGCTCCTCATACATTAACCAAGCTCACAGTCGCATCGCACCGAAAAACCCACGCAGAGAGAATTATAGACGTGTTTATTGTGCCACAGCTGATGAATGCGTTCTAACATCTAACACTGGTGTTTTGGAGTTTGTTCCCCTACGTTTAGTTTATCGTCTCATTATGGCGAATGAGTCTCGGATGTAGGAAGCAGTTCGTCTCCTTGCTAAAACCCATCCAGCTTTCATCTCTGGAATTATCGCCGTATTACAGGCAGGCAGACGAGAGGTATTTGTCCTTGGGCTTGCGGATCGTAGACGCCTTGATGCTTATGTGTTTACATAGCAATTCTGGCTTCCCCTTCGACTTGACTTTATGCTAAGCCGTCATAAGTCAGAGTGACACCATTTTTTTTCCCACTCAAAGACGAAAATCTGGAATTCTTAACAATGTGTTAATGCTATTGAACTGGTTGACAGAGATGTGAAAACACAGCCGGGGTCTGATGTGGAAAAAATACAGTGGGGGAAATAAGAATTGAACACGTCATGATTTTTCTCAGAAAACTTATTTCTACAGGTGCTGTTGGATTGAATTTTTCACCGGATGTTGGTAACAACCAAAGAAATCTATATATGCAAAGAATACAAAACTAATTAGTTTATACATTAAAGTTATGTACAGAGTTGGGTGTTATGTACACGAAGGACAAGCCAATAATCCAAAACACAGCCAAGGAATGCTTTCAGAGAAAGAAAATCAAGCTGTAGAACCAATCACCTGACTTGAATCCAATAGAAAATACAAATTAAAAATCAGATTTGATAGACGAAAACCAAAGAACCATCAAGATTTTTACACTGTTGAAGTCTGTTAGAAGTACTATTACCTGGAAAAAAACATGTTCAATATTTAGTTCCTCCTCTGTACGTGTAGCACATAGCGTTTATTACAGTCGACTGCTCTCTGGTTCAGCATTTTCTACTGTATGGCTTAATATAGTTAAAATGACAGCTCGAGGCCGATAGGAGAGCTGATGATTGATGGGGAGATGGTCAATCGGAGTGCAGGGAGCTGTCAGATATGAGAGATCATGCTCTTTTGTCACCTACAGGCCAGTCTTCCTGGGGCTGAAGTGATGTGCCATCAGAGAGTCTGTCTGCTGCAGTCTATGAATAAGCCAAAGGCAGACGGGATCACAGCTCAGCCTCTCTCAGAGATGTCACACAACATTTCTGTGAAGTGAAGTTCTAGTCCAAAATATTCTTGCAAGCACAGCTCATGAAAAAAGAAACTAAGAGACATTCACAACTGCACATTTTAGAAGCAGTTTACTCCGTTTATTTATTTTAAATGCATTCAAATGTAATGAATAAAATACAAAAAAATCATTCAGAACAACTGTTACCTATTGATGGTTGAAAATGTTTAACATACATAATATTACAATTCATTCATTCATTCATTTTCTTTTCGGCTTATTGCCATTATTAATCAGGGTTCGTCACAGCGGAATGAACCGCCAACTTATCCAGCATATGTTTCAGGCGGCAGATGACCTTCCAGCTGCAATCCATCCCTGGGAAACATCCATACACACTCATTCACACACATACACTACGGACAATTTAGCTTACCCAATTCACCTATAGCGCATGTCTTTGGACAGTGGGGAAGACCGAAGCACCCGGAGGAAACCCACACAGTAACGGGGAGAACATGCAAACTCTACACAGAAATGCCAACTTACCCAGCTGAGGCTTGAACCAGTGACCTTTTTGCTGTAAGGTGATTGTGCTACCCACTGCACCACCGTGACGCCTCTAATATTACAATTCTAGCTGATTAAGTTAAAGTTGTGGCCATAAAAAGAACTCCGATATTGGCTAAACAGATAAAAATAATTAGAAACTTTACAACAAAGTCCCATTCAAGTGATTCAGATGAAAGCACCAGTAAAAAGACAATTGAATGAACAGAAAATGACTTATTATTTGTATATATTGGATATATATTTGTTAATGTATAAAGTTTATGAGTAACATTTTTAATTGGTGTCAAATATAACAAATAACAGAGTTATTTACAGAGAAAGAAAAATGAAAAAGATGGTTGACAAAAAAATGAAAGTGTATTCATTGTCATACTAATAAATATACAGAAAGTATATTTATGCGTTAATGAGTACACAGAGTATAATATTTGAAGACTTCATTGTTGTAAAAAGAGAAAAACAACACAAAGGGAACAAAACTGTGTTTGATTAAAAGAAACATGATTTGTGAAGATATTTTAGCATAACATGATTTGTGAGGATATTTTTGCTATAATATGAATGTTAATAAACAGATGCTACTAAGCTGCGCCTGGGGAAAGACACTGAAGTCTCAATGTGATTTTGTTTCTCCTGATAATTCAGACACTTTTAATCTGCCTATGAGTTCCAGGACCCGTAACATATACATGAAAGAAATGTATAGTAATTTTATAAATAAATATAGATGTGTAAAAGTATAAAATGCTTTTTAAAGATTAATTTTAGTGACTATTACATAACAGCAAATGTCAGGAAAAAGTGAAAGTTAAACATCTGACATAATTATATTATATAATATAATGTATATATATATATATATATATATATATATATATATATATATATATATAATGTATATATATATATAATGTATATATATATATATATATATATATATATATATATATATATATATATATATATATATATATATATATATATATATATATATATATATATATATATATATATATATATATATATATATATATATATATATATATATATATATATATATATACACACATATACAATGCCTGTCAAATATATTTTGAGATCTGCCAAAAGTGACATTTAAAGGTGTTTTTAAATTATGTATGTCTCCCATATTGAAAATGTAAGCATATAGGAAATGACCAGCACAATTAAAGAACCAATATCAACCAATATATAGATAAACAGTATCAACAGATTCAAATAAATTTTTCAAGAAACAATATAAACATCTACTTATTAGGGTTGTTATAACACTGGAGTTCAGTACTAATCTATACTGAAATTATACCGCTAACATTTGAGTGCTGTTGAGCACATTTTTAAACAGTGCTCAACAGAAATTACTGTGATTGGCTGTGAAGGTCATCAGTTCACTAAACTCACTGCTGTTTACTGCATGCAATCACAGATACAGGGACACTGGAGCAGTGTAAAGCTGTGATTCATCAGTGGATCGCTCTTATGACAGCTTATAGACAAACCAGCTGATCAACGTTTTAAAAATTCAGTACCGAATTCCAGTATCGTGACAACCCTACCATATATAACCACCCATATTTAACCCCCTATTTCATAAATATCTAGGGAGTTATGCCTCTAATTTACTTCTGATTAACAAAAACAAACATTTTTTTTCAGAGAGAAAAAAAATCTATCCCCTCTGGCATGAGAGGTCAATGGGTCTCTAATCTGCGGTCACATTTGTGCACACGTCAATACGGTTTGCACTGACTGGCTGACGATTACGAATGTTCCTGCATTTTGACAGCTGATAGTAAATCCTTTTGACAAGCCGGGGTTGAGCAAAAGTCGAACTGATAGTCAAGTGCTTGAAGAACAGAGAAATGCTCTAAGGAGCATGCCACTGCTGTGTGCAATCCTTCTAATTTCATTGATTTCCCTGTCCTGCTTTGTCCACCATACTTCACTGCGCACACTCACTGACTTCCACTGTTTATGAGTGAACACTGATCTAATTACCATTCTCATGTAAACACAATACATCCACATCATTAGGCATCATTAAAGGAGCATTCGCTTATGATTGCACCCTGACCGTTTATAAAAGTACTTCAGAGCGTCAGCCAGGCCTCTCCGACCACGCTCGAAAATTTTCCAATTATAATAGGTTCATTAAAAACAGGAGTTTACAGGGGACTGACTTCACCCGTGACCGGTTTGGATGAATGGCAGTTTAAGAAAGCAAAACGGGTCATTGAAATTTAAAGAGTTCGTGTTTAGCAAACTCAAAATCAGGGCAGTGAGCATAGCTGCAATAAGGTTACAGAAACTTGATGTGGTGCAGAAACATTTTCTTGTAATTACAGGCCGCTATGTGCTGCCAAGAGAAAGCATAAACATCTCCAGCCAGATGCATGTATGTAAATACACCAAACAAACACCAATTTTCTTTTAATTTCCCTTGGTTCGAGCATTTTTCTACTGCATTACGAAGAAAAAAAGATGGCATTTGTTCCGGTTCACTCAGTTGAACATACATGCCAAAATGTTTTCCAAATCTTAACTTGATAGAAAGCAAACATCCGACATGAACATTTATACAAATTATCCGCCAGCATACATACGGTATTCTATATCAATCCACAAATCTGATACATCCATAAAAAGCAGAGCAGAATGAAAGTTGTTTACTGTACCTTCTGGAAGAGAGCAGGAACCTGTTGCAGCTTCAGCTTATGGAAGACAAACACATCATAGATGGCAGCAACAGCCAGCACCGTCACACCTTGTTCCTTCCACAGCATGCTACATGAAGCACACCCCAAGGTACCCAAAAACCACATCCAGCTCCATCCATGGGCACTGCTTGTCCTCAAGGTACAGTGGCGAATGTAGCAGCGCAGGGCCAGAAGATAGAAGAGAGCGGCTCCCACGTCTGCCCGACCCACAATGCCCGCTACAGCCTCGGTGTGGATGGGGTGAGCAGCAAAGAGAAGCCCAGCCAGCAGGCTCCAGCAACCCGACCCCAACAGCAGGCTTGAGAGGCTAGAGAACAGGGCAGTCGCCGTGCAGTGTAGAACCACATTAACCAGATGGTAACCCCAGGGATCTAAGCCACCCAGGGCATAGTTGAGTCGAAAGGAGAGCGTGCAGAGTGGGCGATAGGACTTGTGGCTTCCGCTGTGGGTGAGAAGTGTTCCCCAAAAGTCATCGTAGAAGATGTTAATCCAAGGTGTTTCGGGGAAAAGGTCCTGGTTGGTCTTGATTGCTCGGCTGTGTGGAGAAAAAAAGAAAATGTTTTTAAAATCAAAACAGAGACTAATGACATTTACAGAATTCAAAAGTCAATTGTAAACATTATCGGTCTCAATCTTAATGTTCTAAGGTCTAAAGAGCAAGGTGCAGGTGCACTTAGGAAGTATCTGAATCCACTTTTGCTATTTTAAGCATGAGAAAAATGGTTTAAGCATGGTCTAAAAGGGTTTTCCCTTCTTCTCCTAAAGAGTTATGAGTGTGTCTTGGGTGTAGAATGCTTTAAACCAGGGGTGCCCAAACTAGGTCCTGGAGGGCCATTGTCCTGCATAGTTTAGCTACAACTTCATTTAATACACCTGCCTGGACGTTTCTAGTATACCTAGGAAGAGCTTGATTACCTGGTTCAGGTGTGTTTAATTGGGGCTCGAACTAAAATATGAAGGACATAAGCCCTCCAGAGTTTCATCTACCATTCACTTTAAAAGGGAGATGTGATTCGCTATTTACATGGGAAACATTGTAAATATAAAAACTGAATGCTTCAGTATCGAGGAAATGGATCTTCTAGTATGCCAGATTTAGCAGAACATCAACAGAACTATCCAGAATAAAAAGACATTAGGATGGAGAATCAAGTAATCTCACTCTACATTCAATGGTCCGTATATTAAGACTACATTGGAATATGACAGACTTTAATCACTTACTAAGTCCTAGCACAGCTGACTTGACAAGATAATGAATGGCTAAAACACACACACACTTTACATCCATGAGACCATGACAAGATCTTTTCTCTTACTGCCTTCATCGTCTTTTGTATATAAATGTATTGCTTAATTTATTAATTGATCATAAAGAACCTGAAACAGATCTTAAATTAACCTTCTAATAATCATTTAGAATACTATAACCAAACACAGCTGATTGTGACTTACTAGAAAACTCCTAGGGAAGTTTTTTTTATATGCACAAATTGTAGGACAGTGCTCCAGCAGGAGCAGGAATTAACACCCCTGACCTGGAGTATAACGCTTTAGAATTGCAACACTGCCTACTTAACTTCTTAATATACCCTTCTATTGAATGAATCAGTTTCATATTGTTCAGTTTAGGAATAACATTCAGTTACAACAATTTAACATTCCAAACATAAATATTACATTGCAAGCGTTGACTGGGACACAGTAAGACAGAAGGAAAAGAAAAGGAGGATCACTAATTTCAATTTTCCTCAAAGTTTAGAAAGTACGTTTAAGTACAACACCCTTGACCAAAAATAAACAATTGATCAACAGAGGGACAGGGGCCTCCGTTTAGCCTTAAGCAAGAATAAAATTGTACTGATTCCGGTCAATCAAACCAATCCGAATGTGACAGAAATAGTTTATTGGCTATCCCAAAAAGATTAACAGACAAAGAGAGTAAAAAAAACTAAGGTGGAATGAAATGCAAGAGGGCGGTAGAAATGTAAAAGTTAAAAAGTGTGGTTTACTTCCTATAAGAAAGACTATAAATATGTCTGAAGAGGGTTTCGTAAAAGCATAGAGCTGTGCAGGGAACAGGAGGAGGCAAGGCTGAATATGCTCTGGAGGCCATAGATGCACACTGTGCCCATGCTGTCTGACTGCGTTGCACCGCCCAACAAGATTGAGAGAGCCCTTAAGGCAAACAAACAACACAAACACGTGTAAACAAAGCAACTAGGCAGTTACGTTATGCCATATGCAGTCATCCATGCCAAAATCCATGTCATTCAAACCCTAGGCGGTGGTGTCTTGCTGTGAAACAAACACCCTCTACCCCCTGTGCTTGTGAATGTATGCATGCACACATGAACCAGAGTGTAATTAGCCTCCTTAGAGAGTGCAAGCATTGACATAAGCTGTAATTAAAACATGCAACAGAAAATACGTGACAACTATGATAACACCCCATCAGAGCAACTGGATAATCTGTCTTCACAAAAATGGTGCCAAGAACTTGTAATTAACACAGAATAAAGACAAAGGGTTTAATGGAAACATGCTTACAAGTGAAATATGTGATGCAAAAAGAGCAATGGATCCCTGGCTGCAGAGCGAGCCAAACGTCTTTGATCATTTGCTACTATACTTGCAAGCACACTTGCACAGTTGCCAGCAGCAAACGCCTGTCTACCCGTTGTCCATGAGAACAGATGGAACTGGGAAAAGCAAGGAGATGTTTCAACAGAGCAAACTGCCAAAAAGAACTAGTTCAGGACGTGCTTCAACTTCTTGGTATAGTCTTGGGGGAAATTTTCAACAAGTCGCATTGGAATTGCTTAGTGAGATTCCATAAGAATAACAGATGCTTCCAGAGCTACACTTGTCAATGAAATAAAGCTCTCCGTCATCAGATGCTTTTCAGATCTCTGCCTTGACTTCAAATCTTTCACTTACTTGGCAGACATTGTCCCCCAGGTATGCCTTCTTTATTTTCTTCGAACCATTCATCAAATCAGATCTTCAACCTTCCGAACAAAGGGATAGCACGAGAGCCATTGTGGCTCAGTTACACCTCCAAATCAGCTGGAAGGAGTTGCCAATTTACTGGATACTTTGGTGAGCCAGAGAAAACAAACACCATGGCCTGGAGACTCGACACCCAGCAGCTCAGACAAGACAACAGCCCGAGAGGCAGGGGCTTCCGAGATCAGCTTTCGCTTAAAGTGTGAATCAGTAACGAACACTAGGGAGTCTGGTGGTGGATTGTAACTGAAGATCAGGAAAAGCAAAGACTCTCAAATTGCATGACAAGTACATGAATTCTTGAGCCACTGCCTAATTCGGCTTGACAACACCCTGAGGATGTCTGACTCCCTAGAAGGATTCTAATTGGTGTTAGTGAGACAAATAACTTGAAATCTAAACTCTGGCATGGGCTGATACTTCTCGCCTGTAGAAGATGTAGACAGGGATTGAAATTAAGAGGCCACCAGAAGCTTTTTCACATGCAGGAGCACATGCTTGCTCTTTGACAACTCTCGAGGGACCAGCAGTATCACGCGATCCCAAAACTGGCCACTTTGCTTCATCTAGAGTCCAATCAGTGTGCCGGGATACTGTGACCACATCTGTCAAAGCATGTTTGCTTATCGCTCTATTCCTGCTGTGACTGGCACATTGTTACATTTTGGCTGACCGCAGCTCTAATGAGAAGTGAAATCAAAAATAAGTCCTGTGTAATCTAGAGCCACGTTCCCTCAGACTGGGAGCAAGATTTAGCTTTGCGGCCATTTGAGGAACTTAAATACTGCGGTGTCGATCACAGGCTGCGACCTCAATGTTTTCGGACAAGTACAGCTTTGCTACATCCAAAACAAAGGCTTATAATTTGAGCCAAAGGCAAAACAAACTATGCAAAGTGTCTGGACTCTGGAATCTACTCAAGTGATCTACTATGGTGCAACCTTATGAATTTTTATTTATATATTTATATATTAATCTCGAAATGTAGTTAGCTTTGGGTACAGAGTATTTCTATTCTGTCAATGAATAAACATTCATATAATCCAAGTGCATCGAGGGTCTATGCATTAGAACTTAAACAAAGCAACTTTTTATAACGTAAAAAAATGGTTCCAGATATTCTGAGACAATGCACAATGGGTTTATATTTGTGCCAACAAGTGAAAAGAGAGAGAGAAAAAGGCGCAGGCAGTAGGGAGATGTGTTTTTCAGTTTTGCCAAGTATGTGTCATCACCCGGCTTCAGTGTCTGAAAGGGCCACAGTCATATTTTGAGTGTGCCTACAGAGAGTCTGTCCGGTCTGTCCACTCTGCTCTCCTGCCTGGGCTTTTGTCTATGGTTTCTTCCCATGAGAATGCCTGCAGGTCAATAACAGAATACCTTCCCCTTATGTGGTGCTTATGCGAGAAGAGCTCTCTGGGACAACAGCCTTGTTCCTTTGTGAAGTTTCATTAGGAAAAGCTGTATAGGCTATAAAAAAACGAAGAGAGAAATGAATTAATTTGTCAGAATAAAGGCCTGAACTGTTGAGGCAACACCTTCCATGCTGAGAATCTCACACAAAGTACATGTCTTTTATTCATTCATACTTTACCCTCTTTGAGTTTTATTTTCAGCAGTCCTTTTTTTGTTCCTTTATTCATTCTTTCAGTCAAACTTGCCTTTGGTTAACCTTTTATTCATTAAATTTTTTTCACACGCATTATTCTGATCATTCATTCTTTTCCATTAACTGATTTTTTTTTATTCATTCATTGAACATCCACAATAGCATAGTGTTTGGACATGCATTGTTCTAATATCGGGGCAGCACGGTGGCTCAGTGGTTAGCACTGTCACCTCATAACAAGAAGGTCTCTGGTTTGAGTCCCGCCTTGGCCAGTTTGCATTTCTGTGTAGAGTTTGTGTGTTTTCCCCGTGTTCGCATGGGTTTTCTCCAGGTGCTCCGGTTTTCCCCATAGTCCAATGACATGCATAATAGGTTGAATTGAATTAACTAAATTCGCCGTAGTGTATAAGTGTGTGTGTGAATGAGTAATGTTTCCCAATACTGGGTTGCAGCTGGAAGGGCATCCGCTGTGTAAAACATATGCTTTACACAGGCGCTTCATTCCCCTGTGGCAACCCCTGAAATAGAGACTAAGCCGAAGGAAAATGAATGAATGAATGTTCTAATATCAGCTGCTTTAACCTTAAAGTACTTCAAGAGTTCACATTTAGATATCGCTTGACACTATTAGGTTTGGCATGCTGTCCTGGGAGAGAACCCTGAGCTTGGAGATAATTGAATGGGTCTCGAAAGCTCTCCCTGGTAAAAGGAGGAAAAGGAGGAGATGGGGTGGAAGGGGGGGTTATTACAAAATGCAGATAAGGCAGTAGGGCAAAGCCTGTCTATTTATTATAGGCTTGGATCATTCTGATTGGATTATTGCTGATTACAGATGAGAGACAAGCCACAATCAATCATATCACATGCTCCTCTCAATACTAGTTTGTAAAACTTCACTATGTGAACATCATTCTCATTTTGCGTATATTATTTATTAATTAATTCAATTTCTAAAACCATAACTGGTTTGAAATTTTAGGATCGTAGGACTTCCCCATAAAATTTCCTACAGAAATCCTTAAATATTCAATAACAAATACTTACATAAACAGTTTTCGACTGGCATTACTCATTAGTAAAATTCATTACATGTATTCATTAGAGGTATGATCTCGCAAATGTCTCAAACTAGAGCCCTTTAAAAGTATCATTGTTGGCTATTACATACAGTTGAAGTCAGAATTATTAGTGCCCCCCCTGAATTATTATCCCCTCTGTTTATTTCTTTTCCCAATTTCTATTTAAGGGAGAGAAGATTTTTTTCAACACATTTCTAAACATAATAGTTTTAATAACCCATTTCTAATAACTGATTTATTTTATCTTTGCCATGATTACTGTATATAATATTTTACTAGATATTTTTCAAGACACTTCTATACTGCTTAAAGTGACAACTAGGTTTAACTAGATTAATTAGGTTAACTAGGCAGGTTAGGGTAATTAGGCAAGCCATTCTATAACAGTGATTTGTTCTGTAGATTATCGAAAAAATATAGGTTAGAGGGACTAATAATTTTGACCCTAAAATAGATTTTTTAAAATGTAAAATTATTCCAGCTGAAATAAAACAAATTAGACTTTCTCCAGAAGAAAAAATATTATCAGACATACTGTGAAAATTTCCTTGCTCTGTTAAACATCATTTGGGAAATATTTAAAAAAGAAAATAAATAAAAATCAAAGGGGGCTAATAATTCAGACTTTAACTGTATGTTAGTCTTTTATTTGCAGAACATTATTCTGTTATTTAGAGAAAAAAAATAATGTATACATGGCAGGCAGATTATGTAGGTGTAAAGAGTCTGCACAAGGTTAATCTTATAAACACCAGTGTCAGAAATCAATTCATATGGGAAATAAAAACAACCCGTTGACATTTCAAAGTCACAAAAAGAATTTTTTCACCACTTTACACAAAGAAATGTCAGGCACTGAGCATTTTGCAAAGTGCTTTTTTTTGTGATATAAACTAAAAGATTTGACACATTGAACTGTTGCTTGTTAAACAACAGAAAATCGATAACACGGTAAACCAAGTAGACACATTTCAATATGTCAGTCTGGCAAGTTAGTCAAAATGTCAGCTGGTGTATTATTGAATTAGGGTCAGACAGAATAAGACGACGGGCTTTCAGTTGATGGGCTTCAACAAACAGTGAAGCAGATGCACATTAAAAGGGTCGGGGGGCTTTGCAGTCAGAACAAACCCTCATGGGCCACCATGAAATCAACATGGTCATGGCTGGACTTTGTTGATCTAGACACCACAATAGCCAAATTATCTAGTTTGCAACCATGTCAAAGCAAAAAAGCAATCGGTAGTGAATTTTTCTCTGTTTTTTGTCATTTCCGAAAAGAAAGAGCATTATTTCATACATTTGAGCATCAATCAATTTATTGTACCATCCATAAACTCATTTCTGAACCATTTCCACACGATAATATGCACACATCAGCACCCATTTGAACTTTTTTTATAGGCATGAATGAATCAATTGTCCACTAATGGCAAATCAATGAAAGCGCCATTTCCATTTAGCCTTTATTGACAAAAAAAGAAGTAAAAAAGCACACTCAGCACATTGACTGTTTCTGAGAGCTCACACTAAATTAGCATAGGGGGGAAAAAAGAGGAATGACCAGCTTATTTCATTACATCATTCCATTCCTCCTGGGACATCTGTTTTTACAGGATTCACTATTAGCCCAATTGTTTTACTATGTGAATAACACTGTAAGTAGGTCATGGCTAATTAGATTAAGCTAGTATCAGTGCTAGCAAGACACCATTTAACTAAAAAAAATAAGTTTGTTTTAGTTTAGCAGCTTTATAAAACAAGTCATAAACATGCTACATGCTAAACATGCTAACAACTCTCTGAAACAATAAATCACATGGCTTTCTGGAATTCCTGATTCTGATTGGTCAATCATGACATGTTAAGAGAATAAAACAGTGCTAGTTGCAACACACCCAAAGAGTTTTCATCTAGGCTCTGGTGTTTACGGTCACGTCATTGTAGGTCACGAACGCCACACTCTCCTTTTCCCACTGCAGGCCATCGGCAAACCTCTCATGTAGTTCAACAGTACATTTGTTTTAACAATCTATTTGATGGCTATTCAGAAACCCCCTGTTCAGCACATTTATAACCTTTATGGAAGATGTATCGTGTGTCAACATTACTGCCAAACAGGTGGCTTAGTTTTCAATCTGATGTGCTGAGCGGGAGGACACAACGCCACTGTATGATCCTCAGGAAATCTAAACTAAGCTTTAAAGAGTTTTACCTGATACAGTATAAAGCTTGTACCTTCAACAGATTCACTGCACCTTCTGTGGGGATGTTTGAAAGTTTGATTTAATTTGACCATTTCAGTTCATTCAGGCATTTCCTCACAGCATTTTAGTCACGTTTAGGTTTAATTATTATTTGTGATCGGGTTTGATTCAGTCATTTAGTTATCATTTTGTTTCATCTTGTCTCATTTTTGTTTTGTCTCATTTTGTCTTGTTTTGTTTCATCTTGTCTCATGTTGTTTTGTCTCTTTGTTTCATTTTGTCTCGTTTTGTTTTGTCTCATTTTGTTTCATTTTGTGTAATTTTGTCTCGTTTTGACTCATTTTGTTTCATCTTGTCTCGTTTTGTTTCGTCTCATTTTCTCTTGTCTCATCACATTTTTTTTGTCTCGTTTTGTTTCAGTTTGTTTTAATTTGCCTAGTTTTATTTCGTCTAATTTTTGTTTTAGCTCATTTTGTTTCATCTTGTCTCATGTTGTTTTGTCTCGTTTTGTTTCATTTTGTTTCATTTTGTTTCATTTTGTCTCATCTTGTCTCGTTTAGTTTTATCTTGTCTTGTTTTGTTTTGTCTCATTTTGTTTGGTCTCATTTTGTCTTGTTTTGTTTCATCTTGTCTAGTGTTGTTTTGTCTCGTTTTGTTTCATTTTGTCTTATTTTGTTTCATTGTCTCGTTTTGACTCGTTGTCTCGACATCTTGTCTCGTGTTGTTTCATTTTGTTTAATTTTCTCATTTCGACTTGTTTCATCTAGTCTCGTTTGGTCTCGTGTTGTTTCATCTTGTTTCGTATTGTTTTGTCTCATTTTGTTTTGTTTTGTCTCATTCTGGGTGTTTTTTTTGTCTCGTTTTGTTTTGTCTCGTTTTGTCTCGATTTGACTTGTTTTGTCTCATTTTGACTCATTTTGTTTTGTCTCGTTTTGTTTTTTCTTGTTTTGTCCCTAGTTTTGTTTTGTGAGCATTTTTAAAATAGTTGGCTCATTTAAAAGTGCACATTCAGTGTTTATCCAGGTATGTCTTTTATGAATTTGAGGCAAAGATTTATGGAGATGTCATTTGTCAGTCATGTTTTACTAATTTTACAAAAATGGATTGTTTTGTTATAATTATTAATATATACCACTAAACATAGACTCTTTACAGTTTTTAAATCTGTCTTTGTCCTATCAATAATGACAGAGGATTTTAGGTTAGGTTAAAGCATTTTTTTTTTTATTGATTGAACATCAGGGTTATTCCACCAAATATTCTTATGACGTTGAATCACTGGGATTGTTTGTCTAAAAGTGAATGTCTTAATGCATGATATCTTTCCTATTTTATGCATTAAAGTGTCATTTTATGTTCTAAATGACAACATTATTAAAATTGAACAATTTTTTGTTATTTTTTAATCAAGAGAAACCGAAAATATCCACATGGTCTGTTTTTTCATAGCTGAATTTAAAATTGCATTTGTAAATGGAATTTTGTTTTTTAATTTCAACTTGTATTTTGCAGAAAATGCAAGAAAATCAGCATTTTTGCTCCTTTTTTATGTTAGTACTCAGTAGAAAAAATAAACAGACATTTAGTGGTTTGCCATGTAGTTCTTGTTGCGTAATTAGGAGTTTGAAAACAACTTAAGTTTCATTTAAAATTATTTCATTTCAGAAACCTCTCATTCCTCCAAAAATTGTGCATGTCCCATTTGAAATGTGTTTGTCTGAAAATAAATAACAGTGAGAAAGGAAAGAAGTGTATTTCCTCAAATTTATGAGACTTTAAAATACATGTGCATGTCTCAGGCTTGTCCTTTTATTGGCTTTCACACCACCTTGTGATAATCGCTAACCCCTAAATTTTTTTGTTGGTTTTTTTATTGGAGTGCAGACATTCCTTATGGGATTGAAAGAGCATCTTCCTACAGATGTTCCACTGAAAGTCCTTCTGGAAAATCTGTTGCTGTCTATGAAAGTGTTACAGAGCAGATGTTTAGGGTGTAACTGCTATTGTCTGATCGCTTTTGACCAAAGCCGCCTTTACTGTAAAATGCAGAAAACTATTTAAAAAAGCAAAGTCTGAAATGGACATTGTGAACACAGGAAGCAGAGGAAGGAATGACATCAGTGTTCCCTTTTCATTTTTGTAATATTTTCCTTTTCCTCTTTGTCCTTTTTGTTAGCTTAGATGTACTTAAAAGTATTTTAAACCTTAAAATCTAAAGATTTGACAGGCCATGTAATTTGTCAGATTATAAATAGATGGATGTTTTAGAACATTTTTGGCATATTTATGACATGTTTTATATAATGCTGCTAACATGCTTTATTGTAATCATTGCATGTTACTGTACATTGCTAATAAGGTTTACCAATTTATTAGCCTAGGGATAACGTTCTCAAACAACTGGCTAGATGTTCATTATCCCACTTATTATATGGCTACTTGCCACAAAAGTTATCAATCAGACCCAAAACATTGATATTAACCTTTAAATTGTATAAAAGTTCTCACTCAGCATGATAAAACGGGATCTCTTATAGCCAGTGTGTTAAAGGTTCTTAATAATAATAATACCAGTACTATCATTAATAATGATACCAATAATAGACAATTCAACGTTATATATATCATAATAAGCAAATAACTTTAAAATATTCTAATCTAAATCAATTAAAAACAATAAACAGTGAAAATATTTACAACAGATTTAGGTCATTTTTACTTAATAATATTAACATTAATAATGTATGAATGTATGAATATTTGACTGTTAATTGTTTTTAATTGATTAGAATTTTAATTAGATTTTATTTGTTATTTTGTTGCCTATTATTATTATTATTATTATTATTATTAATAATAATAATAAGAAAAAATAATAAGAAGAACAATAATCAAAAAATATTTACAAGTACATTTTAATTTAAATTTAATATTTAGTCTTTTATAATTTTTTTCATATTACTTAGGGTCATCAATCATTTAAACGATCTTAACACATAAAATATTAAAAACACCAAATTATTTAATATAGCGGGATCTAAAAACAGCAACGTGTGAGTTTCAATACCGTTATACCATCAAAAAAAACAATGCACTCATATAGGAGACAAGTATTAAATATTAAATATTATTTATTTATTGCCGAAAAATGTGAATGCGTGATTGTCATCACGGGACAGTGTGGAGGAGAGAGAGAGAGATGAGGTAAGATGGCGAGTCGTGCACCAAGTGACCTGGTCTCAAAAAAGAACACAACTTCTGCAGTTTGGTAGTATTTCGGGTTTCGACCGAACGAGAAGGGAGACGTGGTAAATACGAACTAGAGGTCTGCATTCCCACTGCTGTACCATGAGATTTCTTGGGGTGTGGGAATAAATTTCTGAATAAAGTGCGGGAGCGGTCGGTAACTCTGGTGTAATTTGAACGGGAGCGGGCGATCTAACAATATCGATCCAGAGCGAGCAAGCATGCATGCATGATACAGTTCAAGCCTACTTCACGCAATTAGGTTCAATAATTTTTGCAATAATAGTATCCTATGCATGGATATGGTATCCAATATAGTGGCATCAAAATACATTTACCATGCAATATAATAATAATAATAATAATAATAATAATAATAATAATAATAATAATAATAAAAAATCATCATCATCATGGAGATCTTTATAAAATTCAAATTAAAGCTCAAAATAACAATGAAACGAGACAATACAAAACAAAGCAAGACAAAACAAAAAGAGACATGACAAAAATAAATGACAAAACAAAATGAGACCAAACAAAACGAGACAAGACAAAACAAAACAAACTGAGAAACAAAAAACTAAACAAAAACATAAAAAAAATTAAAAGATAAAAAAACACAATACACTGACATTTGTTTTGAATAAAGATAAAACCTACAGTCCACTGTCCATCTTTCTCTTACTCTCCAACAACAACAACAGTCTTTCAAATTCCTCTGGATAAGCTTAGTCAAACGCTACTTAGCTCTGACAATGAATACAAAATGTCATCCATCCAATATCAATTAGCCTAATCTGCCAAACGTGTCCTGCTCTGTGAATCCTCTGCCTAAAGAAAGAGCCTTTGTTTTCTCCGGGGTTTGACCCAGGTCTGAATCCTCAGCCCACTCTCTGGCCGCAGTACACAGACCTCTCAACAGGAGGCTGTTTGTCACGGCTCCAGTGTAATAAATTAGCCGGACTTTGTTCCTGCATGTTTGTGAAGCGTCTTTGTCTTCCGGTGGAACGAGAAACAGAGAAAGAGTGGGCGACCTGTTTATTGGGGTTTGTGTGCAAGGCCCATTTTGACCACCAACAAGATGGTTTATCATTCGAGTGGCTCTTGTTGACCCACAGGGAAACACGTGGGAAGGAAAATGAGGAGAATGACATGGGATGGATGAGAACCAGCTGAAGGTATGCAGAGAGGAACATGTGGTTTGGGGGGGGTCATACAAAAAAGGCTTTAGATGGGAGCTAATGTATCGCAACCACTGTAGAGCAGAGAGATTAATTGTTGAAAGATGGCAATCTAACATTAGTAAATCCAATAAATCTTTTATTTTTTTGTGTACAATGTTACAGTAAATTCTATTTTTTATGTTTGGATTCTGCCATTTCTGTATCAGGGAAATCAAAGGGTGCTTTCCTAGATGAGTTGTATATTTAGAATAGTAATCTCCATTTCATGCGACTCTCAATTTATCCATAATTGTGCAGTTCAAGACCACGGAGCGTGCTTTTCCTTTCCCTTTTCTTCTTAAGAATTTCCCTTTTTTCCCACATTTTTGGACCGGTGTGCCAGCAGCATTCTCTGTTGTTGCCTTGTCAGCGGGGTGTCTCAGCTTTCCGGCCATGTGCAATAGTCTGGCTTTTTCAAAAAGAACATCTGCATTGTAGACAAAAAAATCCAGAGAAATACCCTTTGAGAAGGGAATAAAATGAAATGAATTCATCCGAGTGTCTTTTACGTCTTAGCTTGGCTTTGACTCCTGGTCTATGGACACGTGGCGGATGTTCTGCAGTTGTGGGTTGCATGTGATGCAGTCCTTCTTTTATGAGGCATACCAGCAAACGGGCTGAGCCAGGCCGTGGCACGCTATTGCGCCGCCAAAACTCACTACAGTTAAGAGCAAAAGCACAACGAGCGTGAATGCCAGCGTCTCAGCTGAGCAAATCTGAGCATCTTCAGTCAAACACTGCCGGCCAAAAACACTTTGCCACCCACACACAGCTCCTGCTGCCTTCAACTTCCACAGATTCCCATGATCGATCGATGTTCGAGTTAAAGGTCAATTAATGGATTAACGGTTAACCTTAATAACACGTGTGTCTACTTCAGAGGCTCACTGCGTAGAATATTATCTTATTAGACTATCCAGGTAACTTTGGAATATATTTCAACATATGATTTGGAACATACTAGTCTTTAGGCCAGAGACTATGTGAATTACACAATGTACCAATAGCACCATCTCACATGAACAGTATGGCAAATCATATGCAAATAGTATGTTACTGTATGCCATTTTCTTCCCAAATTTGAACAGAATATTGTGCTCATTAGGGATTTTTGCTCATGAATGACCATGACATATTACAGGTTATGCCACTTAGTTGCCACTTATGCCACATTGTTGTTAACTGCAACTTATGGATAAAATTTCATTCATTCATTTTCTTTTTGGTTTGGTTTGTTTGGTCTTTTTGCCCTTCCAACTGCAATCCAACACTGGGAAACACCCATACACTCCTGCATTCACACAGATACACTACAGCCAATTTAGCTCATTCAATTCCCCTATACTGCATGTTTTTGGACTGTGGGGAAAACCGGAGCACCCGGAGGAAACCCACGCCAACACAGGGAGAACATGCAAACTCCACATAGAAATGCCAATTGACCCAGCCAGGGCTCGAACCAGCGACCTTCTTGCTGTGAGGCGATTGTGCTGTTTTGCCCAGACAAAATTTTAATATCCATATATTACAATCATAGGCAATCAAGTTAAATATTATGCTAACCAAGTTCAGATAATAAATGAACTGATAATGCTATCTGCAACTGACACAGAGCAAAACAACACAACACAACCATGAATGGTAATTTGATGGCCTGTTCCATTTCTTTTACATAGACATAACATAGTACAGTACTTTTTTTTACTAAATTCATGCATGCTTGCTTCATTTTCACATTGCTTTTGCTGTAGATGCAAAAATAATTTTGTGTGCATGCTAATGAAGCCATGTTCAATCAAATATCTATAAGGTGTATGGATTTAAAGGCTTATCAACGCTTTGTCAATCGTTGATAAGTCATTGGTATTCTTTTGTCTTCAAACCATAATCATTTTTTTTTTCTTCAATCCAGGTTTTCTGCTCTATCGTGACCCCAAAAGCCTTTGTTCATCATAAGCGTGATCTGCTGGACGGGATACTGATTACTTCAGCCTTTCAGATGACACCAGGTAATCTATCAGCAAGAGGCTACGATAGCAAATCAATCTGA